>NC_134711.1:135956604-136166604 GCF_049634645.1 Pelodiscus sinensis
GGGCTGCGGACCGAGAAAATCACTTCCAGAGCCTGAATACGCCCTACTCGGGCCGCGATGGCCAAAATCGACTTTTGAAGCCGGAATCGGAGACCCGGGCTGTGGAGCCATAAATTCACGTCCGGAGCCCAAAAACGTCCTCCTCATGCTGCGATGGCCAAAATTGACTTTTGAAGACAAAAACGGCGACCCGGGCCAAGGACTGAGAAAATCACGTGCGGAGCCCGAAAAATCCCTTCTCGGGGCCGCGATGGCCGAAATCGACTTTTGAAGCCGAAAACGGCGACCCGGGCTGCGGAGCCAGAAATCCACATCCAGAGCGCGAAAACGTCCTCCTCGTGCCACGATGACCGAAATCGACTTTTGAGGCCAAAAATGGAGACACGGGCTTCGGAGGCCAAAATGCACGTTCGGAGCCTGAAAACGCCCTCCTCAAGCCGCGATGGACAAAATTGACTTCTGTAGCTGAAAACGTCGAAACGGGCTTCGTAGGCCTAAATCCACGTCCGGTGCCCGAAAACGCCCTATTCGGGCCATGATGGCCGAAATCGACTTTTGAAGCTGAAAACGGCGACCCGGGCCAAGGACTGAGAAAATCACGTGCGGAACCCGAAAAAGCCCTTCCTGGGGCCGCGATGGCCGAAAATCGACTTTTTGAAGGTGAAAACGGCGACCCGGGCCGCGGAGCGAGAAAATCACGTGTGGAGCCCGAAAAATCCCTTCTCGGGCCGCGATGGCCGAAATCGACTTTTGAAGCCGAAAACGGCGACCCGGGCTGCGGAGTCAGAAATCCACATCCAGAGCGCGAAAACGTCCTCCTCGTGCCACGATGACCGAAATCGACTATTGAGGCCAAAAATGGAGACACGGGCTTCGGAGGCCAAAATGCACGTTCGGAGCCTGAAAACGCCCTCCTCAAGCCGCGATGGACAAAATTGACTTCTGTAGCTGAAAACGTCGATACGGGCTTCGTAGGCCTAAATCCACATCCGGTGCCCGAAAATACCCTCTTCGGGCCGTGATGGCCAAAATAGACATTTGAAGCCGAAAACGGCGACCCGGGCTGCTGACCGAGAAAATCACTTCCAGACCCTGAATACGCCCTACTCGGGCCGCGATGGCCAAAATCGACTTTTGAAGCCGGAATCGGAGACCCGAGCTGTGGAGCCATTAATTCACCTCCGGAGCCCAAAAACGTCCTCCTCATGCTGCGATGGCCGAAATTGACTTTTGAAGACAAAAACGGCGACCCGGGCTGCGGACCGAGAAAATCACTTCCAGAGCCTGAATACGCCCTACTCGGGCCGGGATGGCCAAAATCGACTTTTGAAGCCGGAATCGGAGACCCGGGCTGTGGAGCCAGAAATTCACCTCCGGAGCCCAAAAACGTCCTCCTCATGCTGCGATGGCCGAAATTGACTTTTGAAGACAAAAACGGCGACCCGGGCTGCGGACCGAGAAAATCACTTCCAGAGCCTGAATACGCCCTACTCGGGCTGCGATGGCCAAAATCGACTTTTGATGCCGGAATCGGAGACCCGGGCTGTGGAGCCAGAAATTCACGTCCGGAGCCCAAAAACGTCCTCCTCATGCTGCGATGGCCGAAATTGACTTTTGAATACAAAAACGGCGACCCGGGCTGCGGACCGAGAAAATCACTTCCAGAGCCTGAATACGCCCTACTCGGGCCGCGATGGCCAAAATCGAGTTTTGAAGCCGAAAACGGCGACCCGGGCCGCGGCGCCAGAAATTCATTGTCCGGAGCCTGAAAACCTCCTCGGGCCATGATGGCCGAAATCCACTTCTGAAGGTGAAAACGGTGACCCGGGGCAGCGGAGTGAGAAAATCACCTGCGGAGCCCGAAAACGCCCTATTCGGGCCGCGATGGCCGAAATCGACTTTTGAAGCCGAAAACGGCGACCCGGGCTGCGGACCGAGAAAATCACTTCCAGACCCTGAATACGCCCTACTCGGGCCGCGATGGCCAAAATCGAGTTTTGAAGCCGAAAACGGCGACCCGGGCCGCGGCGCCAGAAATTCATGTCCGGAGCCTGAAAACATCCTCCTCGGGCCATGATGGCCGAAATCCACTTCTGAAGGTGAAAACGGTGACCCCGGGCGGCGGAGAGAGAAAATCACCTGCGGAGCCCGAAAACGCCCTATTCGGGCCGCGATGGCCAAAATGACTTTTGAAGGTCAAAATGGCGACCCGGGCCCGCGGAGCGAAAAAATCACGTGCGGAGCCCGAAAAAGCCCTTCTCGGGCCACGATGGCCGAAATCGACTTTTGAAGGTGAAAATGGCGACCCGGGCTGCGGAGCCAGAAATACACATCCAGAGCGTGAAAACGTCCTCCTCGCGCCACGATGACCGAAATCGACTTTTGAGGCCAAAAATGGAGACACGGGCTACGGAGGCCAAAATGCACGTTCGGAGGCTGAAAACGCCCTCCTCAACCCGCGATGGACAAAATTGACTTCTGTAGTTGAAAACGTCGAAACGAGCTGCGTAGGCCTAAATCCACGTCCGGTGCCCGAAAACACCCTCTTCGGGCCGTGATGGCCGAAATCGACTTTTGAAGGCGAAAACGGCGACCCGGGCTGCGGACCGAGAAAATCACTTCCAGAGCCTGAATACGCCCTACTCGGGCCGCGATGGCCAAAATCGACTTTTGAGGCCAAAAACGGCGACCCGGGCTGCGGATCGAGAAAATCACTTCCGGAGCCTGAATACGCCCTACTCGGGCCGCGATGGCCAAAATCGACTTTTGAAGCCGGAATCGGAGACCCGGGCTGTGGAGCCATAAATTCACAGTCCGGAGCCCAAAAACGTCCTCCTCATGCTGCGATGGCCAAAATTGACTTTTGAAGACAAAAACGGCGACCCGGGCCAAGGATTGAGAAAATCACGTGCGGAGCCCGAAAAAGTCCTTCTCGGGCCGCGTTGGCCGAAATTGACTTTTGAAGCCGAAAACGGCGACCCGGGCTGCGGAGCCAGAAATCCACATCCAGAGTGCGAAAACGTCCTCCTCGTGCCACGATGACCGAAATCGACTTTTGAGGCCAAAAATGGAGACACGGGCTTCGGAGGCCAAAAATGCACGTTCGGAGCCTGAAAACGCCCTCCTCAAGCCGCGATGGACAAAATTGACTTCTGTAGCTGAAAACGTCGAAACGGGCTTCGTAGGCCTAAATCCACATTCGGTGCCCGAAAACACCCTCTTCGGGCCGTGATGGCCAAAATAGACTTTTGAAGCCGAAAACGGCGACCCGGGCTGCTGACCGAGAAAATCACTTCCAGACCCTGAATACGCCCTACTCGGGCCGCGATGGCCAAAATCGACTTTTGAAGCCGGAATCGGAGACCCGGGCTGTGGAGCCATTAATTCACCTCCGGAACCCAAAAACGTCCTCCTCATGCTGCGATGGCCGAAATTGACTTTTGAAGACAAAAACGGCGACCCGGGCTGCGGACCGAGAAAATCACTTCCAGAGCCTGAATACGCCCTACTCGGGCCGCGATGGCCAAAATCGACTTTTGAAGCCGGAATCGGAGACCCGGGCTGTGGAGCCAGAAATTCACCTCCGGAGCCCAAAAACGTCCTCCTCATCCTGCGATGGCCGAAATTGACTTTTGAAGACAAAAACGGCGACCCGGGCTGCGGACCGAGAAAATCACTTCCAGAGCCTGAATACGCCCTACTCGGGCCGCGATGGCCAAAATCGAGTTTTGAAGCCGAAAACGGCGACCCGGGCCGCGGCGCCAGAAATTCATGTCCGGAGCCTGAAAACATCCTCCTCGGGCCATGATGGCCGAAATCCACTTCTGAAGGTGAAAACGGTGACCCGGGCAGCGGAGAGAGAAAATCACCTGCGGAGCCCGAAAACGCCCTATTCGGGCCGCGATGGCCAAAATTGACTTTGAAGGTCAAAATGGCGACCCGGGCCGCGGAGCGAAAAAATCACGTGCGGAGCCCGAAAAAGCCCTTCTCGGGCCACGATGGCCGAAATCGACTTTTGAAGGTGAAAATGGCGACCCGGGCTGCGGAGCCAGAAATACACATCCAGAGCGTGAAAACGTCCTCCTCGCGCCACGATGACCGAAATCGACTTTTGAGGCCAAAAATGGAGACACGGGCTACGGAGGCCAAAATGCACGTTCGGAGGCTGAAAACGCCCTCCTCAACCCGCGATGGACAAATTGACTTCTGTAGTTGAAAACGTCGAAACGAGCTGCGTAGGCCTAATCCACGTCCGGTGCCCGAAAACACCCTCTTCGGGCCGTGATGGCCGAAATCGACTTTTGAAGGCGAAAACGGCGACCCGGGCTGCGGACCGAGAAAATCACTTCCGGAGCCTGAATACGCCCTACTCGGGCCGCGATGGCCAAAATCGACTTTTGAAGCCGGAATCGGAGACCCCGGGCTGTGGAGCCATAAATTCACGTCCGGAGCCCAAAAACGTCCTCCTCATGCTGCGATGGCCAAAAATTGACTTTTGAAGACAAAAACGGCGACCCGGGCCAAGGATTGAGAAAATCACGTGCGGAGCCCGAAAAAGTCCTTCTCGGGCCGCGTTGGCCGAAATTGACTTTTGAAGCCGAAAACGGCGACCCGGGCTGCGGAGCCAGAAATCCACATCCAGAGTGCGAAAACGTCCTCCTCGTGCCACGATGACCGAAATCGACTTTTGAGGCCAAAATGGAGACACGGGCTTCGGAGGCCAAAATGCACGTTCGGAGCCTGAAAACGCCCTCCTCAAGCCGCGATGGACAAAATTGACTTCTGTAGCTGAAAACGTCGAAACGGGCTTCGTAGGCCTAAATCCACATTCGGTGCCCGAAAACACCCTCTTCGGGCCGTGATGGCCAAAATAGACTTTTGAAGCCGAAAACGGCGACCCGGGCTGCTGACCGAGAAAATCACTTCCAGACCCTGAATACGCCCTACTCGGGCCGCGATGGCCAAAATCGACTTTGAAGCCGGAATCGGAGACCCGGGCTGTGGAGCCATTAATTCACCTCCGGAACCCAAAAACGTCCTCCTCATGCTGCGATGGCCGAAATTGACTTTTGAAGACAAAAACGGCGACCCGGGCTGCGGACCGAGAAAATCACTTCCAGAGCCTGAATACGCCCTACTCGGGCCGCGATGGCCAAAATCGACTTTTGAAGCCGGAATCGGAGACCCGGGCTGTGGAGCCAGAAATTCACCTCCGGAGCCCAAAAACGTCCTCCTCATCCTGCGATGGCCGAAATTGACTTTGAAGACAAAAACGGCGACCCGGCTGCGGACCGAGAAAATCACTTCCAGAGCCTGAATACGCCCTACTCGGGCCGCGATGGCCAAAATCGAGTTTTGAAGCCGAAAACGGCGACCCGGGCCGCGGCGCCAGAAATTCATGTCCGGAGCCTGAAAACATCCTCCTCGGGCCATGATGGCCGAAATCCACTTCTGAAGGTGAAAACGGTGACCCGGGCAGCGGAGAGAGAAAATCACCTGCGGAGCCCGAAAACGCCCTATTCGGGCCGCGATGGCCAAAATTGACTTTTGAAGGTCAAAATGGCGACCCGGGCCCGCGGAGCGAAA
This sequence comes from Pelodiscus sinensis, assembly GCF_049634645.1. Taxonomy (NCBI): domain Eukaryota; kingdom Metazoa; phylum Chordata; order Testudines; family Trionychidae; genus Pelodiscus; species Pelodiscus sinensis. The sequence continues at coordinate 135,962,191 of NC_134711.1, forward strand.
AAATCACGTGCGGAGCCCGAAAAAGCCCTTCTCGGGCCACGATGGCCGAAATCGACTTTTGAAGGTGAAAATGGCGACCCGGGCTGCGGAGCCAGAAATACACATCAAGAGCGTGAAAACGTCCTCCTCGCGCCACGATGACCGAAATCGACTTTTGAGGCCAAAAATGGAGACACGGGCTACGGAGGCCAAAATGCACGTTCGGAGGCTGAAAACGCCCTCCTCAACCCGCGATGGACAAAATTGACTTCTGTAGTTGAAAACGTCGAAACGAGCTGCGTAGGCCTAAATCCACGTCCGGTGCCCGAAAACACCCTCTTCGGGCCGTGATGCCGAAATCGACTTTTGAAGGCGAAAACGGCGACCCGGGCTGCGGACCGAGAAAATCACTTCCAGAGCCTGAATACGCCCTACTCGGGCCGCGATGGCCAAAATCGACTTTTGAGGCCAAAAACGGCGACCCGGGCTGCGGACCGAGAAAATCACTTCTGGAGCCTGAATACGCCCTACTCGGGCCGCGATGGCCAAAATCGACTTTTGAAGCCGGAATCGGAGACCCGGGCTGTGGAGCCATAAATTCACGTCCGGAGCCCAAAACGTCCTCCTCATGCTGCGATGGCCAAAATTGACTTTTGAAGACAAAAACGGCGACCCGGGCCAAGGATTGAGAAAATCACGTGCGGAGCCCGAAAAAGTCCTTCTCGGGCCGCGTTGGCCGAAATTGACTTTTGAAGCCGAAAACGGCGACCCGGGCTGCGGAGCCAGAAATCCACATCCAGAGTGCGAAAACGTCCTCCTCGTGCCACGATGACCGAAATCGACTTTTGAGGCCAAAAATGGAGACACGGGCTTCGGAGGCCAAAATGCACGTTCGGAGCCTGAAAACGCCCTCCTCAAGCCGCGATGGACAAAATTGACTTCTGTAGCTGAAAACGTCGAAACGGGCTTCGTAGGCCTAAATCCACATTCGGTGCGCGGAAAACACCCTCTTCGGGCCGTGATGGCCAAAATAGACTTTTGAAGCCAAAAACGGCGACCCGGGCTGCTGACCGAGAAAATCACTTCCAGACCCTGAATACGCCCTACTCGGGCCGCGATGGCCAAAATCGACTTTTGAAGCCGGAATCGGAGACCCGGGCTGTGGAGCCATTAATTCACCTCCGGAACCCAAAAACGTCCTCCTCATGCTGCGATGGCCGAAATTGACTTTTGAAGACAAAAACGGCGACCCTGGCCAAGGACTGAGAAAATCACGTGCGGAGCCCGAAAAATCCCTTCTCGGGCCGCGATGGCCGAAATCGACTTTTGAAGCCGAAAACGGCGACCCGGGCTGTGGAGCCAGAAATCCACATCCAGAGCGCGAAAACGTCCTCCTCGTGCCACGATGACCGAAATCGACTTTTGAGGCCAAAAATGGAGACACGGGCTTCGGAGGCCAAAATGCACGTTCGGAGCCTGAAAACGCCCTCCTCAAGCCGCGATGGACAAAATTGACTTCTGTAGCTGAAAACGTCGAAACGGGCTTCGTAGGCCTAAATCCACGTCCGGTGCCCGAAAACGCCCTATTCGGGCCATGATGGCCGAAATCGACTTTTGAAGCTGAAAACGGCGACCGGGCCAAGGACTGAGAAAATCACGTGCGGAACCCGAAAAAGCCCTTCCTGGGCCGCGATGGCCGAAATCGACTTTTGAAGGTGAAAACGGCGACCCGGGCCGCGGAGCGAGAAAATCACGTGTGGAGCCCGAAAAATCCCTTCTCGGGCCGCGATGGCCGAAATCGACTTTTTGAAGCCGAAAACGGCGACCCGGGCTGCGGAGTCAGAAATCCACATCCAGAGCGCGAAAACGTCCTCCTCGTGCCACGATGACCGAAATCGACTATTGAGGCCAAAAATGGAGACACGGGCTTCGGAGGCCAAAATGCACGTTCGGAGCCTGAAAACGCCCTCCTCAAGCCGCGATGGACAAAATTGACTTCTGTAGCTGAAAACGTCGATACGGGCTTCGTAGGCCTAAATCCACATCCGGTGCCCGAAAATACCCTCTTCGGGCCGTGATGGCCAAAATAGACATTTGAAGCCGAAAACGGGGACCCGGGCTGCTGACCGAGAAAATCACTTCCAGACCCTGAATACGCCCTACTCGGGCCGCGATGGCCAAATCGACTTTTGAAGCCGGAATCGGAGACCCGAGCTGTGGAGCCATTAATTCACCTCCGGAGCCCAAAAACGTCCTCCTCATGCTGCGATGGCCGAAATTGACTTTTGAAGACAAAAACGGCGACCCGGCTGCGGACCGAGAAAATCACTTCCAGAGCCTGAATACGCCCTACTCGGGCCGCGATGGCCAAAATCGACTTTTGAAGCCGGAATCGGAGACCCGGGCTGTGGAGCCAGAAATTCACCTCCGGAGCCAAAAACGTCCTCCTCATCCTGCGATGGCCGAAATTGACTTTTGAAGACAAAAACGGCGACCCGGGCTGCGGACCCGAGAAAATCACTTCCAGAGCCTGAATACGCCCTACTCGGGCCGCGATGGCCAAAATCGAGTTTTGAAGCCGAAAACGGCGACCCGGGCCGCGGCGCCAGAAATTCATGTCCGGAGCCTGAAAACATCCTCCTCGGGCATGATGGCCGAAATTCACTTCTGAAGGTGAAAACAGTGACCCGGGCAGCGGAGAGAGAAAAATCACCTGCGGAGCCCGAAAACGCCCTATTCGGGCCGCGATGGCCGAAATCGACTTTTGAAGCCGAAAACGGCGACCCGGGCTGCGGACCGAGAAAATCACTTCCAGACCCTGAATACGCCCTACTCGGGCCGCGATGGCCAAAATCGACTTTGAAGCCGGAATCGGAGACCCGGGCTGTGGAGCCAGAAATTCACCTCCGGAGCCCAAAAACGTCCTCCTCATGCTGCGATGGCCGAAATCGACTTTTGAAGACAAAAACGGCGACCCGGGCTGCAGACCGAGAAAATCACTTCCAGAGCCTGAATACGCCCTACTCGGGCTGCGATGGCCAAAATCGACTTTTGAAGCCGGAATCGGAGACCCGGGCTGTGGAGCCAGAAATTCACGTCCGGAGCCCAAAAACGTCCTCCTCATGCTGCGATGGCCGAAATTGACTTTTGAATACAAAAACGGCGACCCGGGCTGCGGACAGAGAAAATCACTTCCAGAGCCTGAATACGCCCTACTCGGGGCCGCGATGGCCAAAATCGAGTTTTGAAGCCGAAAACGGCGACCCGGGCTGCGGCGCCAGAAATTCATGTCCGGAGCCCGAAACGCCCTATTCGGGCCGCGATGGCCGAAATCGACTTTTGAAGCCGAAAACGGCGACCCGGGCTGCGGACCGAGAAAATCACTTCCAGAGCCTGAATACGCCCTACTCGGGCCGCGATGGCCAAAATCGACTTTTGAAGCCGAAAACGGCGACCCGGGCCGCGGCGCCAGAAATTCATGTCCGGAGCCTGAAAACATCCTCCTCGGGCCATGATGGCCGAAATCCACTTCTGAAGGTGAAAACGGTGACCCCGGGCGGCGGAGGGAGAAAATCACCTGCGGAGCCCGAAAACGCCCTATTCGGGCCGCGATGGCCAAAATTGACTTTTGAAGGTCAAAATGGCGACCCGGGCCGCGGAGCGAAAAAATCACGTCCGGAGCCCGAAAAAGCCCTTCTCGGGCCGCGATGGCCGAAATCGACTTTTGAAGGTGAAAATGGCGACCCGGGCTGCGGAGCCAGAAATACACATCCAGAGCGTGAAAACGTCCTCCTCGCGCCACGATGACCGAAATCGACTTTTGAGGCCAAAAATGGAGACACGGGCTTCGGAGGCCAAAATGCACGTTCGGAGGCTGAAAACGCCCTCCTCAACCCGCGATGGACAAAATTGACTTCTGTAGTTGAAAACGTCGAAACGAGCTGCGTAGGCCTAAATCCACGTCCGGTGCCCGAAAACACCCTCTTCGGGCCGTGATGGCCGAAATCGACTTTTGAAGCCGGAATCGGAGACCCGGGCTGTGGAGCCAGAAATTCACCTCCGGAGCCCAAAAACGTCCTCCTCATGCTGCGATGGCCGAAATTGACTTTTGAAGACAAAAACGGCGACCCGGGCTGCGGACCGAGAAAATCACTTCCACACCCTGAATACGCCCTACTCGGGCCGCGATGGCCAAAATCGAGTTTTGAAGCCGAAAATGGCGACCCGGGCCGCGGCGCCAGAAATTCATGTCCGGAGCCTGAAAACATCATCCTCGGGCCATGATGGCGGAAATCCACTTCTGAAGGTGAAAACGGTGACCCGGGCAGCGGAGTGAGAAAATCACCTGCGAAGCCCGAAAACGCCCTATTCGGGCCGCGATGGCCGAAATCGACTTTTGAAGCCGAAAACGGCAACCCGGGGCTGCGGACCAAGAAAATCACTTCCAGAGCCTGAATTCGCCCTACTCGGGCCGCGATGGCCAAAATCGACTTTTGAAGCCTGATTCGGAGACCCGGGCTGTGGAGCCAGAAATTCACCTCCGGAGCCCAAAAACGTCCTCCTCATGCTGCGATGGCCGAAATTGACTTTTGAAGACAAAAACGGCGACCCGGGCTGCGGACCGAGAAAATCACTTCCAGAGCCTGAATACGCCCTACTCGGGCCGCGATGGCCAAAATCGACTTTTGAAGCCGGAATCGGAGACCCGGGCTGTGGAGCCATAAATTCACGTCCGGAGCCCAAAAACGTCCTCCTCATGCTGCGATGGCCAAAATTGACTTTTGAAGACAAAAACGGCGACCCGGGCCAAGGACTGAGAAAATCACGTGCGGAGCCCGAAAAATCCCTTCTCGGGCCGCGATGGCCGAAATCGACTTTTGAAGCCGAAAACGGCGACCCGGGCTGCGGAGCCAGAAATCCACATCCAGAGCGCGAAAACGTCCTCCTCGTGCCACGATGACCGAAATCGACTTTTGAGGCCAAAAATGGAGACACGGGCTTCGGAGGCCAAAATGCACGTTCGGAGCCTGAAAACGCCCTCCTCAAGCCGCGATGGACAAAATTGACTTCTGTACCTGAAAACGTCGAAACGGGCTTCGTAGGCCTAAATCCACGTCCGGTGCCCGAAAACGCCCTATTCGGGCCATGATGGCCGAAATCGACTTTTGAAGCCGAAAACGGCGACCCGGGCCAAGGACTGAGAAAATCACGTGCGGAACCCGAAAAAGCCCTTCCTGGGCCGCGATGGCCGAAATCGACTTTTGAAGGTGAAAACGGCGACCCGGGCCGCGGAGCGAGAAAATCACGTGTGGAGCCCGAAAAATCCCTTCTCGGGCCGCGATGGCCGAAATCGACTTTTGAAGCGAAAACGGCGACCCGGGCTGCGGAGTCAGAAATCCACATCCAGAGCGCGAAAACGTCCTCCTCGTGCCACGATGACCGAAATCGACTATTGAGGCCAAAAATGGAGACACGGGCTTCGGAGGCCAAAATGCACGTTCGGAGGCTGAAAACGCCCTCCTCAACCCGCGATGGACAAAATTGACTTCTGTAGCTGAAAACGTCGAAACAGGCTTCGTAGGCCTAAATCCACATCCGGTGCCCGAAAACACCCGTCTTCGGGCCGTGATGGCCAAAATAGACTTTTGAAGCCGAAAACGGCGACCCGGGCTGCTGACCGAGAAAATCACGTTCCAGACCCTGAATACGCCCTACTCGGGCCGCGATGGCCAAAATCGACTTTTGAAGCCGGAATCGGAGACCCGGGCTGTGGAGCCATTAATTCACCTCCGGAGCCCAAAAACGTCCTCCTCATGCTGCGATGGCCGAAATTGACTTTTGAAGACAAAAACGGCGACCCGGGCTGCGGACCGAGAAAATCACTTCCAGAGCCTGAATACGCCCTACTCGGGCCGCGATGGCCAAAATCGACTTTTGAAGCCGGAATCGGAGACCCGGGCTGTGGAGCCAGAAATTCACCTCCGGAGCCCAAAAACGTCCTCCTCATCCTGCGATGGCCGAAATTGACTTTTGAAGACAAAAACGGCGACCCGGGCTGTGGGCCGAGAAAATCACTTCCAGAGCCTGAATACGCCCTACTCGGGCCGCGATGGCCAAAATCGAGTTTTGAAGCCGAAAACGGCGGCCCGGGCCGCGGCGCCAGAAATTCATGTCCGGAGCCTGAAAACATCCTCCTCGGGCATGATGGCCGAAATCCACTTCTGAAGGTGAAAACGGTGACCCGGGCAGCGGAGAGAGAAAATCACCTGCGGAGCCCGAAAACGCCCTATTCGGGCCGCGATGGCCGAAATCGACTTTTGAAGCCGAAAACGGCGACCCGGGCTGCGGACCGAGAAAATCACTTCCAGACCCTGAATATGCCCTACTCGGGCCGCGATGGCCAAAATCGACTTTTGAAGCCGGAATCGGAGACCCGGGCTGTGGAGCCAGAAATTCACCTCCGGAGCCCAAAAACGTCCTCCTCATGCTGCGATGGCCGAAATCGACTTTTGAAGACAAAACGGGCGACCCGGGCTGCGGACCGAGAAAATCACTTCCAGAGCCTGAATACGCCCTACTCGGGCTGCGATGGCCAAAATCGACTTTTGAAGCCGGAATCGGAGACCCGGGCTGTGGAGCCAGAAATTCACCTCCGGAGCCCAAAAACGTCCTCCTCATCCTGCGATGGCCGAAATTGACTTTTGAAGACAAAAACGGCGACCCGGGCTGCGGACCGAGAAAATCACTTCCAGAGCCTGAATACGCCCTACTCGGGCCGCGATGGCCAAAATCGAGTTTTGAAGCCGAAAACGGCGACCCGGGCCGCGGCGCCAGAAATTCATTGTCCGGAGCCTGAAAACATCCTCCTCGGGCCATGATGGCCGAAATCCACTTCTGAAGGTGAAAACGGTGACCCGGGCAGCGGAGTGAGAAAATCACCTGCGGAGCCCGAAAACGCCCTATTCGGGCCGCGATGGCCGAAATCGACTTTTGAAGCCGAAAACGGCGACCCGGCTGCGGACCGAGAAAATCACTTCCAGAGCCTGAATACGCCCTACTCGGGCCGCGATGGCCAAAATCGACTTTTGAAGCCGGAATCGGAGACCCGGGCTGTGGAGCCAGAAATTCACCTCCGGAGCCCAAAAACGTCCTCCTCATGCTGCGATGGCCGAAATTGACTTTTGAAGACAAAAACGGCGACCCGGGCTGCGGACCGAGAAAATCACTTCCAGAGCCTGAATACGCCCTACTCGGTCCGCGATGGCCAAAATCGAGTTTTGAAGCCGAAAACGGCGACCCGGGCCGCAGCGCCAGAAATTCATGTCCGGAGCCTGAAAACATCCTCCTCGGGCCATGATGGCCGAAATCCACTCTGAAGGTGAAAACGGTGACCCCGGGCGGCGGAGGGAGAAAATCACCTGCGGAGCCCGAAAACGCCCTATTCGGGCCGCGATGGCCAAAATTGACTTTTGAAGGTCAAAATGGCGACCCGGGCCGCGGAGCGAAAAAATCACGTCCGGAGCCCGAAAAAGCCCTTCTCGGGCCGCGATGGCCGAAATCGACTTTTGAAGGTGAAAATGGCGACCCGGGCTGCAGAGCCAGAAATACACATCCAGAGCGTGAAAACGTCCTCCTCGCGCCACGATGACCGAAATCGACTTTTGAGGCCAAAAATGGAGACACGGGCTTCGGAGGCCAAAATGCACGTTCGGAGGCTGAAAACGCCCTCCTCAACCCGCGATGGACAAAATTGACTTCTGTAGTTGAAAACGTCGAAACGAGCTGCGTAGGCCTAAATCCACGTCCGGTGCCCGAAAACACCCTCTTCGGGCCGTGATGGCCGAAATCGACTTTTGAAGGCGAAAATGGCGACCCGGGCTGCGGACCGAGAAAATCACCTGCGGACCCCAAAAACGCCCTATTCGGGCCGCGATGGCCAAAATCGACTTTTGAAGCCGGAATCGGAGACCCGGGCTGTGGAGCCAGAAATTCACCTCCGGAGCCCAAAAACGTCCTCCTCATGCTGCGATGGCCGAAATTGACTTTTGAAGACAAAAACGGCACCCGGGCTGCGGACCGAGAAAATCACTTCCACAGCCTGAATACGCCCTACTCGGGCCGCGATGGCCAAAATCGAGTTTTGAAGCCGAAAACGGCGACCCGGGCCGCGGCGCCAGAAATTCATTGTCCGGAGCCTGAAAACATCCTCCTCGGGCCATGATGGCCGAAATCCACTTCTGAAGGTGAAAACGGTGACCCCGGGCGGCGGAGAGAGAAAATCACCTGCGGAGCCCGAAAACGCCCTATTCGGGCCGCGATGGCCAAAATTGACTTTTGAAGGTCAAAATGGCGACCCGGGCCGCGGAGCGAAAAAATCACGTCCGGAGCCCGAAAAAGCCCTTCTCGGGCCGCGTTGGCCGAAATTGACTTTTGAAGCCGAAAACGGCGACCCGGGCTGCGGAGCCAGAAATCCACATCCAGAGCGCGAAAACGTCCTCCTCGTGCCACGATGACCGAAATCTACTTTTGAGGCCAAAAATGGAGACACGGGCTTCGGAGGCCAAAATGCACGTTCGGAGCCTGAAAACGCCCTCCTCAAGCCGCGATGGACAAAATTGACTTCTGTAGCTGAAAACGTCGAAACGGGCTTCGTAGGCCTAAATCCACGTCCGGTGCCCGAAAACACCCTCTTCGGGCCGTGATGGCCGAAATCGACTTTTGAAGGTGAAAACGGCGACCCGGGCCGCGGAGCGAGAAAATCACGTGCGGAGCCCGAAAAATCCCTTCTCGGGCCGCGATGGCCGAAATCGACTTTTGAAGCCGAAAACGGTGACCCGGGCTGCGGAGCCAGAAATCCACATCCAGAGCGCGAAAACGTCCTCCTCGTGCCACGATGACCGAAATCGACTTTTGAGGCCAAAAATGGAGACACGGGCTTCGGAGGCCAAAATGCATGTTCGGAGCCTGAAAACGCCCTCCTCAAGCCGCGATGGACAAAATTGACTTCTGTAGCTGAAAACGTCGAAACGGGCTTCGTAGGCCTAAATCCACGTCCGGTGCCCGAAAACGCCCTATTCGGGCCATGGTGGCCGAAATCGACTTTTGAAGCCGAAAACGGCGACCCGGGCCAAGGACTGAGAAAATCACGTGCGGAACCCGAAAAAGCCCTTCCTGGGCCGCGATGGCCGAAATCGACTTTTGAAGGTGAAAACGGCGACCCGTGCCGCGGAGTGAGAAAATCACGTGCGGAGCCCGAAAAATCCGTTCTCGGGCCGCGATGGCCGAAATCGACTTTTGAAGCCGAAAACGGCGACCCGGGCTGCGGACCGAGAAAATCACTTCCAGAGCCTGTATACGCCCTACTCGGGCCGCGATGGCCAAAATCGACTTTTGAAGCCGGAATCGGAGACCCGGGCTGTGGAGCCAGAAATTCACCTCCTGAGCCCAAAAACGTCCTCCTCATGCTGCGATGGCCGATATTGACTTTTGAAGACAAAAACGGCGACCCGGGCTGCGGACCGAGAAAATCACTTCCAGAGCCTGAATACGCCCTACTCGGGCCGCGATGGCCAAAATCGAGTTTTGAAGCCGAAAACGGCGACCCGGGCCGCGGCGCCAGAAATTCATGTCCGGAGCCTGAAAACATCCTCCTCGGGCCATGATGGCCGAAATCCACTTCTGAAGGTGAAAACGGTGACCCCGGGTGGCGGAGAGAGAAAATCACCTGCGGAGCCCGAAAACGCCCTATTCGGGCCGCGATGGCCAAAATTGACTTTTGAAGGTCAAAATGGCGACCCGGGCCGCGGAGCGAAAAAATCACGTCCGGAGCCCGAAAAAGCCCTTCTCGGGCCGCGATGGCCGAAATCGACTTTTGAAGGTGAAAATGGCGACCCGGGCTGCGGAGCCAGAAATACACATCCAGAGCGTGAAAACGTCCTCCTCGCGCCACGATGACCGAAATCGACTTTTGAGGCCAAAAATGGAGACACGGGCTTCGGAGGCCAAAATGCACGTTCGGAGGCTGAAAACGCCCTCCTCAACCCGCGATGGACAAAATTGACTTCTGTAGTTGAAAACGTCGAAACGAGCTGCGTAGGCCTAAATCCACGTCCGGTGCCCGAAAACACCCTCTTCGGGCCGTGATGGCCGAAATCGACTTTTGAAGGCGAAAATGGCGACCCGGGCTGCGGACCGAGAAAATCACCTGCGGACCCCAAAAACGCCCTATTCGGGCCGCGATGGCCAAAATCGACTTTTGAAGCCGGAATCGGAGACCCGGGCTGTGGAGCCAGAAATTCACCTCCGGAGCCCAAAAACGTCCTCCTCATGCTGCGATGGCCGAAATTGACTTTTGAAGACAAAAACGGCACCCGGGCTGCGGACCGAGAAAATCACTTCCAGAGCCTGAATACGCCCTACTCGGGCCGCGATGGCCGAAATCGAGTTTTGAAGCCGAAAACGGCGACCCAGGCCGCGGCGCCAGAAATTCATGTCCGGAGCCTGAAAACATCATCCTCGGGCCATGATGGCGGAAATCCACTTCTGAAGGTGAAAACGGTGACCCGGGCAGCGGAGTGAGAAAATCACCTGCGGAGCCCAAAAACGCCCTATTCGGGCCGCGATGGCCGAAATCGACTTTTGAAGCCGAAAACGGCGACCCGGGCTGCGGACCGAGAAAATCACTTCCAGAGCCTGAATACGCCCTACTCGGGCCGCGATGGCCAAAATCGAGTTTTGAAGCCGAAAACGGCGACCCGGGCCGCGGCGCCAGAAATTCATGTCCGGAGCCTGAAAACATCCTCCTCGGGCCATGATGGCCGAAATCCACTTCTGAAGGTGAAAACGGTGACCCCGGGCGGCGGAGAGAGAAAATCACCTGCGGAGCCCGAAAACGCCCTATTCGGGCCGCGATGGCCAAAATTGAATTTTGAAGGTCAAAATGGCGACCAGGGCCGCGGAGCGAAAAAATCACGTGCGGAGCCCGAAAAAGCCCTTCTCGGGCCACGATGGCCGAAATCGACTTTTGAAGGTGAAAATGGCGACCCGGGCTGCGGAGCCAGAAATACACATCCAGAGCGTGAAAACGTCCTCCTCGCGCCACGATGACCGAAATCGACTTTTGAGGCCAAAAATGGAGACACGGGCTACGGAGGCCAAAATGCACGTTCGGAGGCTGAAAACGCCCTCCTCAACCCGCGATGGACAAAATTGACTTCTGTAGTTGAAAACGTCGAAACGAGCTGCGTAGGCCTAAATCCACGTCCGGTGCCCGAAAACACCCTCTTCGGGCCGTGATGGCCGAAATCGACTTTTGAAGGCGAAAACGGCGACCCGGGCTGCGGACCGAGAAAATCACTTCCAGAGCCTGAATACGCCCTACTCGGGCCGCGATGGCCAAAATCGACTTTTGAAGCCGGAATCGGAGACCCGGGCTGTGGAGCCAGAAATTCACCTCCGGAGCCCAAAAACGTCCTCCTCATGCTGCGATGGCCGAAATTGACTTTTGAAGACAAAAACGGCGACCCGGGCTGCGGACCGAGAAAATCACTTCCACACCCTGAATACGCCCTACTCGGGCCGCGATGGCCAAAATCGAGTTTTGAAGCCGAAAACGGCGACCCGGGCCGCGGCGCCAGAAATTCATGTCCGGAGCCTGAAAACATCATCCTCGGGCCATGATGGCGGAAATCCACTTCTGAAGGTGAAAACGGTGACCCGGGCAGCGGAGTGAGAAAATCACCTGCGAAGCCCGAAAACGCCCTATTCGGGCCGCGATGGCCGAAATCGACTTTTGAAGCCGAAAACGGCAACCCGGGCTGCGGACCAAGAAAATCACTTCCAGAGCCTGAATTCGCCCTACTCGGGCCGCGATGGCCAAAATCGACTTTTGAAGCCTGATTCGGAGACCCGGGCTGTGGAGCCAGAAATTCACCTCCGGAGCCCAAAAATGTCCTCCTCATGCTGCGATGGCCGAAATTGACTTTTGAAGACAAAAACGGCGACCCGGGCTGCGGACCGAGAAAATCACTTCCAGAGCCTGAATACGCCCTACTCGGGCCGCGATGGCCAAAATCGACTTTTGAAGCCGGAATCGGAGACCCGGGCTGTGGAGCCATAAATTCACGTCCGGAGCCCAAAAACGTCCTCCTCATGCTGCGATGGCCAAAATTGACTTTTGAAGACAAAAACGGCGACCCGGGCCAAGGACTGAGAAAATCACGTGCGGAGCCCGAAAAATCCCTTCTCGGGCCGCGATGGCCGAAATCGACTTCTGAAGCCAAAAACGGCGACCCGGGCTGCGGAGCCAGAAATCCACATCCAGAGCGCGAAAACGTCCTCCTCGTGCCACGATGACCGAAATCGACTTTTGAGGCCAAAAATGGAGACACGGGCTTCGGAGGCCAAAATGCACGTTCGGAGCCTGAAAACGCCCTCCTCAAGCCGCGATGGACAAAATTGACTTCTGTAGCTGAAAACGTCGAAACGGGCTTCGTAGGCCTAAATCCACGTCCGGTGCCCGAAAACGCCCTATTCGGGCCATGATGGCCGAAATCGACTTTTGAAGCCGAAAACGGCGACCCGGGCCAAGGACTGAGAAAATCACGTGCGGAACCCGAAAAAGCCCTTCATGGACCGCGATGGCCGAAATCGACTTTTGAAGGTGAAAACGGCGACCCGGGCCGCGGAGCGAGAAAATCACGTGTGGAGCCCGAAAAATCCCTTCTCGGGCCGCGATGGCCGAAATCGACTTTTGAAGCCGAAAACGGCGACCCGGGCTGCGGAGTCAGAAATCCACATCCAGAGCGCGAAAACGTCCTCCTCGTGCCACGATGACCGAAATCGACTATTGAGGCCAAAAATGGAGACACGGGCTTCGGAGGCCAAAATGCACGTTCGGAGGCTGAAAACGCCCTCCTCAAGCCGCGATGGACAAAATTGACTTCTGTAGCTGAAAACGTCGAAACGGGCTTCGTAGGCCTAAATCCACATCCGGTGCCCGAAAACACCCTCTTCGGGCCGTGATGGCCAAAATAGACTTTTGAAGCCGAAAACGGCGACCCGGGCTGCTGACCGAGAAAATCACTTCCAGACCCTGAATACGCCCTACTCGGGCCGCGATGGCCAAAATCGACTTTTGAAGCCGGAATCGGAGACCCGGGCTGTGGAGCCATTAATTCACCTCCGGAGCCCAAAAACGTCCTCCTCATGCTGCGATGGCCGAAATTGACTTTTGAAGACAAAAACGGCGACCCGGGCTGCGGACCGAGAAAATCACTTCCAGAGCCTGAATACGCCCTACTCGGGCCGCGATGGCCAAAATCGACTTTTGAAGCCGGAATCGGAGACCCGGGCTGTGGAGCCAGAAATTCACCTCCGGAGCCCAAAAACGTCCTCCTCATCCTGCGATGGCCGAAATTGACTTTTGAAGACAAAAACGGCGACCCGGGCTGTGGACCCAGAAAATCACTTCCAGAGCCTGAATACGCCCTACTCGGGCCGCGATGGCCAAAATCGAGTTTTGAAGCCGAAAACGGCGGCCCGGGCCGCGGCGCCAGAAATTCATGTCCGGAGCCTGAAAACATCCTCCTCGGGCCATGATGGCCGAAATCCACTTCTGAAGGTGAAAACGGTGACCCGGGCAGCGGAGAGAGAAAATCACCTGCGGAGCCCGAAAACGCCCTATTCGGGCCGCGATGGCCGAAATCGACTTTTGAAGCCGAAAACGGCGACCCGGGCTGCGGACCGAGAAAATCACTTCCAGACCCTGAATACGCCCTACTCGGGCCGCGATGGCCAAAATCGACTTTTGAAGCCGGAATCGGAGACCCGGGCTGTGGAGCCAGAAATTCACCTCCGGAGCCCAAAAACGTCCTCCTCATGCTGCGATGGCCGAAATCGACTTTTGAAGACAAAAACGGCGACCCGGGCTGCGGACCGAGAAAATCACTTCCAGAGCCTGAATACGCCCTACTCGGGCCGCGATGGCCAAAATCGAGTTTTGAAGCCGAAAACGGCGACCCGGGCCGCGGCGCCAGAAATTCATGTCCGGAGCCTGAAAACATCCTCCTCGGGCCATGATGGCCGAAATCCACTTCTGAAGGTGAAAACGGTGACCCGGGCAGTGGAGTGAGAAAATCACCTGCGGAGCCCGAAAACGCCCTATTCGGGCCGCGATGGCCGAAATCGACTTTTGAAGCCGAAAACGGCGACCCGGGCTGCGGACCGAGAAAATCACTTCCAGAGCCTGAATACGCCCTACTCGGGCCGCGATGGCCAAAATCGACTTTTGAAGCAGGAATCGGAGACCCGGGCTGTGGAGCCAGAAATTCACCTCCGGAGCCCAAAAACGTCCTCCTCATGCTGCGATGGCCGAAATTGACTTTTGAAGACAAAAACGGCGACCCGGGCTGCGGACCGAGAAAATCACTTCCAGAGCCTGAATACGCCCTACTCGGTCCGCGATGGCCAAAATCGAGTTTTGAAGCCGAAAACGGCGACCCGGGCCGCGGCGCCAGAAATTCATGTCCGGAGCCTGAAAACATCCTCCTCGGGCCATGATGGCCGAAATCCACTTCTGAAGGTGAAAACGGTGACCCCGGGCGGCGGAGGGAGAAAATCACCTGCGGAGCCCGAAAACGCCCTATTCGGGCCGCGATGGCCAAAATTGACTTTTGAAGGTCAAAATGGCGACCCGGGCCGCGGAGCGAAAAAATCACGTCCGGAGCCCGAAAAAGCCCTTCTCGGGCCGCGATGGCCGAAATCGACTTTTGAAGGTGAAAATGGCGACCCGGGCTGCAGAGCCAGAAATACACATCCAGAGCGTGAAAACGTCCTCCTCGCGCCACGATGACCGAAATCGACTTTTGAGGCCAAAAATGGAGACACGGGCTTCGGAGGCCAAAATGCACGTTCGGAGGCTGAAAACGCCCTCCTCAACCCGCGATGGACAAAATTGACTTCTGTAGTTGAAAACGTCGAAACGAGCTGCGTAGGCATAAATCCACGTCCGGTGCCCGAAAACACCCTCTTCGGGCCGTGATGGCCGAAATCGACTTTTGAAGGCGAAAATGGCGACCCGGGCTGCGGACCGAGAAAATCACCTGCGGACCCCAAAAACGCCCTATTCGGGCCGCGATGGCCAAAATCGACTTTTGAAGCCGGAATCGGAGACCCGGGCTGTGGAGCCAGAAATTCACCTCCGGAGCCCAAAAACGTCCTCCTCATGCTGCGATGGCCGAAATTGACTTTTGAAGACAAAAACGGCACACGGGCTGCGGACCGAGAAAATCACTTCCACAGCCTGAATACGCCCTACTCGGGCCGCGATGGCCAAAATCGAGTTTTGAAGCCGAAAACGGCGACCCGGGCCGCGGCGCCAGAAATTCATGTCCGGAGCCTGAAAACATCCTCCTCGGGCCATGATGGCCGAAATCCACTTCTGAAGGTGAAAACGGTGACCCCGGGCGGCGGAGAGAGAAAATCACCTGCGGAGCCCGAAAACGCCCTATTCGGGCCGCGATGGCCAAAATTGACTTTTGAAGGTCAAAATGGCGACCCGGGCCGCGGAGCGAAAAAATCACGTCCGGAGCCCGAAAAAGCCCTTCTCGGGCCGCGTTGGCCGAAATTGACTTTTGAAGCCGAAAACGGCGACCCGGGCTGCGGAGCCAGAAATCCACATCCAGAGCGCGAAAACGTCCTCCTCGTGCCACGATGACCGAAATCTACTTTTGAGGCCAAAAATGGAGACACGGGCTTCGGAGGCCAAAATGCACGTTCGGAGCCTGAAAACGCCCTCCTCAAGCCGCGATGGACAAAATTGACTTCTGTAGCTGAAAACGTCGAAACGGGCTTCGTAGGCCTAAATCCACGTCCGGTGCCCGAAAACACCCTGTTCGGGCCGTGATGGCCGAAATCGACTTTTGAAGGTGAAAACGGCGACCCGGGCCGCGGAGCGAGAAAATCACGTGCGGAGCCCGAAAAATCCCTTCTCGGGCCGCGATGGCCGAAATCGACTTTTGAAGCCGAAAACGGCGACCCGGGCTGCGGAGCCAGAAATCCACATCCAGAGCGCGAAAACGTCCTCCTCGTGCCACGATGACCGAAATCGACTTTTGAGGCCAAAAATGGAGACACGGGCTTCGGAGGCCAAAATGCATGTTCGGAGCCTGAAAACGCCCTCCTCAAGCCGCGATGGACAAAATTGACTTCTGTAGCTGAAAACGTCGAAACGGGCTTCGTAGGCCTAAATCCACGTCCGGTGCCCGAAAACGCCCTATTCGGGCCATGGTGGCCGAAATCGACTTTTGAAGCCGAAAACGGCGACCCGGGCCAAGGACTGAGAAAATCACGTGCGGAACCCGAAAAAGCCCTTCCTGGGACGCGATGGCCGAAATCGACTTTTGAAGCCGAAAACGGTGACCCGGGCCAAGGACTGAGAAAATCACGTGCGGAGCCCGCAAATGCCCTTCCTGGGACGCGATGGCCGAAATCGACTTTTGAAGGTGAAAACGGCGACCCGTGCCGCGGAGTGAGAAAATCACGTGCGGAGCCCGAAAAATCCGTTCTCGGGCCGCGATGGCCGAAATCGACTTTTGAAGCCGAAAACGGCGACCCGGGCTGCGGACCGAGAAAATCACTTCCAGAGCCTGTATACGCCCTACTCGGGCCGCGATGGCCAAAATCGACTTTTGAAGCCGGAATCGGAGACCCGGGCTGTGGAGCCAGAAATTCACCTCCTGAGCCCAAAAACGTCCTCCTCATGCTGCGATGGCCGATATTGACTTTTGAAGATAAAAACGGCGACCCGGGCTGCGGACCGAGAAAATCACTTCCAGAGCCTGAATACGCCCTACTCGGGCCGCGATGGCCAAAATCGAGTTTTGAAGCCGAAAACGGCGACCCGGGCCGCGGCGCCAGAAATTCATGTCCGGAGCCTGAAAACATCCTTCTCGAGCCATGATGGCCGAAATCCACTTCTGAAGGTGAAAACGGTGACCCGGGCAGCGGAGTGAGAAAATCACCTGCGGAGCCCGAAAACGCCCTATTCGGGCCGCGATGGCCGAAATCAACTTTTGAAGCCGAAAACGGCGACCCGGGCTGCGGACCGAGAAAATCACTTCCAGAGCCTGAATACGCCCTACTCGGGCCGCGATGGCCAAAATCGACTTTTGAAGGTGAAAACGGCGTCCCTGGCCGCGGAGCGAGAAAATCACGTGCTGAGCCCAAAAAATCCCTTCTCGGGCCGCGATGGCCGAAATCGACTTTTGAAGCCGAAAACGGCGACCCGGGCTGCGGAGCCAGAAATCCACATCCAGAGCGCGAAAACGTCCTCCTCGTGCCACGATGACCGAAATCGACTTTTGAGGCCAAAAATGGAGACACGGGCTTCGGAGGCCAAAATGCACGTTCGGAGGCTGAAAACGCCCTCCTCAACCCGCGATGGACAAAATTGACTTGTGTAGCTGAAAACGTCGAAACGGGCTTCGTAGGCCTAAATCCACGTCCGGTGCCCGA
This sequence comes from Pelodiscus sinensis, assembly GCF_049634645.1. NCBI lineage: Eukaryota > Metazoa > Chordata > Testudines > Trionychidae > Pelodiscus > Pelodiscus sinensis. Next base: position 135,979,684 of record NC_134711.1, read on the forward strand.
AAACACCCTCTTCGGGCCGTGATGGCCGAAATCGACTTTTGAAGCCGAAAACGGCGACCCGGGCCAAGGACTGAGAAAATCACGTGCGGAACCCGAAAAGCCCTTCCTGGGCCGCGATGGCCGAAATCGACTTTTGAAGGTGAAAACGGCGACCCGGGCCGCGGAGCGAGAAAATCACGTGCGGAGCCCGAAAAATCCCTTCTCGGGCCGCGATGGCCAAAATCGACTTTTGAAGCCGAAAACGGCGACCCGGCCTGCGGAGTCAGAAATCCGCATCCAGAGCGCGAAAATGTCTTCCTCGTGCCACGATGACCGAAATCAACTTTTGAGGCCAAAAATGGAGACACGGGCTTCGGAGGCCAAAATGCACGTTCGGAGCCTGAAAACGCCCTCCTCAAGCCGCGATGGACAAAATTGACTTCTGTAGCTGAAAACGTCGAACGGGCTTCGTAGGCCTAAATCCACATCCGGTGCCCAAAAACAACCTCTTCGGGCCGTGATGGCCAAAATAGACTTTTGAAGCCGAAAACGGCGACCCGGGCTGCGGAGCCAGTAATCCATGTCCGGAGCCCGATAACGCTATCCTCGTGCCGCGATGGCCGAAATCGACTTTTGAAGCCAAAAACGGCGACCCGGGCTGCTGACCGAGAAAATCACTTCCAGACCCTGAATACGCCCTACTCGGGCCGCGATGGCCAAAATCGACTTTTGAAGCCGGAATCGGAGACCCGGGCTGTGGAGCCAGAAATTCACCTCCGGAGCCCAAAAACGTCCTCCTCATGCCGCGATGGCCGAAATCGACTTTTGAAGCCGAAAACGGCAACCCGGGACGCGGAGCGAGAAAATCACGTGCGGAGACCGAAAAATCCCTTCTCGGGCCGCGATGGCCGAAATCGACTTTTGAAGCCGAAAACGGCGACCCGGGCTGAGGAGGCAGTAATCCATGTCCGGAGCCCGATAACGCTATCCTCGTGCCGCGATGGCCGAAATCGACTTTTGAAGCCAAAAACGGCGACCCGGGCTGCGGACCGAGAAAATCACTTCCAGAGCCTGAATACGCCCTACTCGGGCCGCGATGGCCAAAATCGACTTTTGAATCCAGTATCGGAGACCCGGGCTGTGGAGCCAGAAATTCACCTCCGGAGCCCAAAAACGTCCTCCTCATGCTGCGATGGCCGAAATTGACTTTTGAAGACAAAAACGGCGACCCGGGCTGCGGACCGAGGAAATCACTTCCAGAGCCTGAATACGCCCTACTCGGGCCGCGATGGCCAAAATCGAGTTTTGAAGCCGAAAACGGCGACCCGGGCCGCGGCGCCAGAAATTCATGTCCGGAGCCTGAAAACATCATCCTCGGGCCATGATGGCCGAAATCCGCTTCTGAAGGTGAAAACGGTGATCCGGGCAGCGGAGAGAGAAAATCACCTGCGGAGCCCGAAAACGCCCTATTCGGGCCGCGATGGCCGAAATCGACTTTTGAAGCCGAAAACGGCGACCCGGGCCAAGGACTGAGAAAATTACGTGCGGAGCCCGAAAAATCCCTTCTCGGGCCGCGATGGCCGAAATTGACTTTTGAAGCCGAAAACGGCGACCCGGGCTGCGGAGCCAGAAATCCACATCCAGAGCGCGAAAACGTCCTCCTCGTGCCATGATGACCGAAATCGACTTTTGAGGCCAAAAATGGAGACACGGGCTTCGGAGGCCAAAATGCACGTTCGGAGCCTGAAAACGCCCTCCTCAAGCCGCGATGGACAAAATGACTTCTATAGCTGAAAACGTCGAAACGGGCTTCGTAGGCCTAAATCCATGTCCGGTGCCCGAAAACACCCTCTTCGGGCCGTGATGGCCGAAATCGACTTTTGAAGCCGAAAACGGCGACCCGGGAAAAGGACTGAGAAAATCACGTGCGGAACCCGAAAATGCCCTTCCTGGGCCGCGATGGCCGAAATCGACTTTTGAAGGTGAAAACGGCGACCCGGGCAGCGGAGCGAGAAAATCACGTGCGGAGCCCGAAAAATCCCTTCTCAGGCCGCGAAGGCCGAAATCGACTTTTGAAGCCGAAAACGGCGACCCGGGCTGCGGAGCCAGAAATCCACAGCCAGAGCGCGAAAACGTCCTCCTCATGCTGCGATGGCCGAAATTGACTTTTGAAGACAAAAACGGCGACCCGGGCTGCGGACCGAGAAAATCACTTCCAGAGCCTGAATACGCCCTACTCGGGCAGCGATGGCCAAAATCGAGTTTTGAAGCCGAAAACGGCGACCCGGGCCACGGCGCCAGAAATTCATGTCCGGAGCCTGAAAACATCCTTCTCGGGCCATCATGGCCGAAATCCACTTCTGAAGGTGAAAACGGTGACCCGGGCAGCGGAGTGAGAAAATCACCTGCGGAGCCCGAATATGCCCTATTCGGGCCGCGATGGCCGAAATCAACTTTTGAAGCCGAAAACGGCGACCCGGGCTGCGGACCGAGAAAATCACTTCCAGAGCCTGAATACGCCCTACTCGGGCCGCGATGGCCAAAATCGACTTTTGAAGGTGAAAACGGCGACCCGGGCCGCGGAGCGAGAAAATCACGTGCGGAGCCCGAAAAATCCCTTCTCGGGCCGCGATGGCCGAAATCGACTTTTGAAGCCGAAAATGGAGACACGGGCTTCGGAGGCCAAAATGCACGTTCGGAGGCTGAAAACGCCCTCCTCAATACGCGATGGACAAAATTGACTTCTGTAGCTTAAAACGTCGAAACGGGCTTCGTAGGCCTAAATCCACATCCGGTGCCCGAAAACACCCTCTTCGGGCCGTGATGGCCAAAATAGACTTTTGAAGCCGAAAACGGCGACCCGGGCTGCGGAGCCAGTAATCCATGTCCGGAGCCCGATAACGCTATCCTCGTGCCGCGATGGCCGAAATCGACTTTTGAAGCCAAAAACGGCGACCCGGGCTGCGGACCGAGGAAATCACTTCCAGAGCCTGAATACGCCCTACTAGGGCCACGATGGCCAAAATCGACTTTTGAAGCCGGAATCGGAGACCCGGGCTGTGGAGCCAGAAATTCACCTCCGGAGCCCAAAAACGTCCTCCTCATGCTGCGATGGCCGAAATTGACTTTTGAAGACAAAAACGGCGACCCGGGCTGCGGACCGAGAAAATCACTTCCAGAGCCTGAATACGCCCTACTCGGGCCGCGATGGCCAAAATCGAGTTTTGAAGCCGAAAACGGCGACACGGGCCGCGGCGCCAGAAATTCATGTCCGGAGCCTGAAAACATCCTCCTCGGGCCATGATGGCCGAAATCCACTTCTGAAGGTGAAAACGGTGACCCCGGGCGGCGGAGAGAGAAAATCACCTGCGGAGCCTGAAAACGCCCTATTCGGGCCACGATGGCCAAAATTGACTTTTGAAGGTCAAAATGGCGACCCGGGCCGCGGAGCGAAAAAATCACGTCCGGAGCCCGAAAAATCCCTTCTCGGGCCGCGATGGCCGAAATCGACTTTTGAAGGTGAAAATGGCGACCCGGGCTGCGGAGCCAGAAATCCACATCCAGAGCGTGAAAACGTCCTCCTCGCGCCACGATGACCGAAATCGACTTTTGAGGCCAAAAATGGAGACACGGGCTTCGGAGGCCAAAATGCACGTTCGGAGGCTGAAAACGCCCTCCTCAACCCGCGATGGACAAAATTGACTTCTGTAGTTGAAAACGTCGAAACGAGCTGCTTAGGCCTAAATCCACGTCCGGTGCCCGAAAACACCCTCTTCGGGCCGTGATGGCCGAAATCGACTTTTGAAGGCGAAAACGGCGACCCGGGCTGCGGAGCCAGTAATCCATGTCCGGAGCCCGATAACGCTATCCTCGTGCCGCGATGCCCGAAATCGACTTTTGAAGCCAAAAACGGCGACCCGGGCTGCGGAGCCAGTAATCCATGTCCGGAGCCCGATAACGCTATCCTCGTGCCGCGATGGCCGAAATCGACTTTTGAAGCCAAAAACGGCGACCCGGGCTGCGGACCGAGGAAATCACTTCCAGAGCCTGAATTCGCCCTACTAGGGCCGCGATGGCCAAAATCGACTTTTGAAGCCGGAATCGGAGACCCGGGCTGTGGAGCCAGAAATTCACCTCCGGAGCCCAAAAACGTCCTCCTCATGCTGCGATGGCCGAAATTGACTTTTGAAGACAAAAACGGCGACCCGGGCTGCGGACCGAGAAAATCACTTCCAGAGCCTGAATACGCCCTACTCGGGCCGCGATGTCCAAAATCGAGTTTTGAAGCCGAAAACGGCGACCCGGGCCGCGGCGCCAGAAATTCATGTCCGGAGCCTGAAAACATCCTCCTCGGGCCATGATGGCCGAAATCCACTTCTGAAGGTGAAAACGGTGACCCCGGGCGGCGGAGAGAGAAAATCACCTGCGGAGCCTGAAAACGCCCTATTCGGGCCGCGATGGCCAAAATTGACTTTTGAAGGTCAAAATGGCGACCCGGGCCGTGGAGCGAAAAAATCACGTGCGGAGCCCGAAAAAGCCCTTCTCGGGCCGCGATGGCCGAAATCGACTTTTGAAGGTGAAAATGGCGACCCGGGCTGCGGAGCCAGAAATCCACATCCTGAGCGTGAAAACGTCCTCCTCGCGCCACGATGACCGAAATCGATTTTTGAGGCCAAAAATGGAGACACGGGTTTCGGAGGCCAAAATGCACGTTCGGAGGCTGAAAACGCCCTCCTCAACCCGCGGTGGACAAAATTGACTTCTGTAGTTGAAAACGTCGAAACGAGCTGCTTAGGCCTAAATCCACGTCCGGTGCCCGAAAACACCCTCTTCGGGCAGAGATGGCCGAAATCGACTTTTGAAGGCGAAAACGGCGACCCGGGCTGCGGAGCCAGTAATCCACATCCGGTGCCCGAAAACACCCTCTTCGGGCCGCGATGGCCGAAATCGACTTTTGAAGCCAAAAACGGCGACCCGGGCTGCGGAGCCAGTAATCCATATCCGGAGCCCGATAACGCTATCCTCGTGCCGAGATGGCCGAAATCGACTTTTGAAGCCAAAAACGGCGCCCCGGGCTGCGGACCGAGGAAATCACTTCCAGAGCCTGAATACGCCCTACTAGGGCCGCGATGGCCAAAATCGACTTTTGAAGCCGGAATCGGAGACCCGGGCTGTGGAGCCAGAAATTCACCTCCGGAGCCCAAAAACGTCCTCCTCATGCTGCGATGGCCGAAATTGACTTTTGAAGACAAAAACGGCGACCCGGGCTGCGGACCGAGAAAATCACTTTCAGAACCTGAATATGCCCTACTCGGGCCGCGATGGCCAAAATCGAGTTTTGAAGCCGAAAACGGCGACCCGGGCCGCGGCGCCAGAAATTCATGTCCGGAGCCTGAAAACATCCTCCTCGGGCCATGATGGCCGAAATCCACTTCTGAAGGTGAAAACGGTGACCCCGGGCGGCGGAGAGAGAAAATCACCTGCGGAGCCTGAAAACGCCCTATTCGGGCCGCGATGGCCGAAATTGACTTTTGAAGGTCAAAATGGCGACCCGGGCCGCGGAGCGAACAAATCACGTCCGGAGCCCGAAAAAGCCCTTCTCGGGCCGCGATGGCCGAAATCGACTTTTGAAGGTGAAAATGGCGACCCGGGCTGCGGAGCCAGAAATCCACATCCAGAGCGTGAAAACGTCCTCCTCGCGCCACGATGACCGAAATCGACTTTTGAGGCCAAAAATGGAGACACGGGCTTCGGAGGCCAAAATGCACGTTCGGGAGGCTGAAAACGCCCTCCTCAACCCGCGATGGACAAAATTGACTTCTGTAGTTGAAAACGTCGAAACGAGCTGCTTAGGCCTAAATCCACGTCCGGTGCCCGAAAACACCCTCTTCGGGCCGTGATGGCCGAAATCGACTTTTGAAGCCAAAAACGGCGACCCGGGCTGCGGACCGAGGAAATCACTTTCTGAGCCTGAATACGCCCTACTCGGGCCGTGATGGCCAAAATCTACTTTTGAAGCCGGAATCGGAGACCCGGGCTGTGGAGCCAGAAATTCACCTCCGGAGCCCAAAAACGTCCTCCTCATGCTGCGATGGCCGAAATTGACTTTTGAAGACAAAAACGGCGACCCGGGCTGCGGACCGAGAAAATCACTTCCAGAGCCTGAATACGCCCTACTCGGGCCGCGATGGCCAAAATCGAGTTTTGAAGCCGAAAACGGCGACCCGGGCCGCGGCGCCAGAAATTCATGTCCGGAGCCTGAAAACATCCTCCTCGGGCCATGATGGCCGAAATCCACTTCTGAAGGTGAAAACGGTGACCCCGGGCGGCGGAGAGAGAAAATCACCTGCGGAGCCTGAAAACGCCCTATTCGGGCCACGATGGCGAAAATTGACTTTTGAAGGTCAAAATGGCGACCCGGGCCGCGGAGCGAAAAAATCACGTCCGGAGCCCGAAAAAGCCCTTCTCGGGCCGCGATGGCCGAAATCGACTTTTGAAGGTGAAAATGGCGACCCGGGCTGCGGAGCCAGAAATCCACATCCAGAGCGTGAAAACGTCCTCCTCGCGCCACGATGACCGAAATCGACTTTTGAGGCCAAAAATGGAGACACGGGCTTCGGAGGCCAAAATGCACGTTCGGAGGCTGAAAACGCCCTCCTCAACCCGCGATGGACAAAATTGACTTCTGTAGTTGAAAACGTCGAAACGAGCTGCTTAGGCCTAAATCCACGTCCGGTGCCCGAAAACACCCTCTTCGGGCAGTGATGGCCGAAATCGACTTTTGAAGGCGAAAACGGCGACCCGGGCTGCGGACCGAGAAAATCACTTCCAGAGCCTGAATACGCCCTACTCGGGCCGCGATGGCCAAAATCGACTTTTGAAGCCAGTATCGGAGACCCGGGCTGTGGAGCCAGAAATTCACCTCCGGAGCCCAAAAACGTCCTCCTCATGCTGCGATGGCCGAAATTGACTTTTGAAGACAAAAACGGCGACCCGGGCTGCGGACCGAGGAAATCACTTCCAGAGCCTGAATACGCCCTACTCGGGCCGCGATGGCCAAAATCAAGTTTTGAAGCCGAAAACGGCGACCCGGGCCGCGGCGCCAGAAATTCATGTCCGGAGCCTGAAAACATCATCCTCGGGCTATGATGGCCGAAATCCGCTTCTGAAGGTGAAAACGGTGACCCGGGCAGCGGAGAGAGAAAATCACCTGCGGAGCCCGAAAACGCCCTATTCGGGCCGCGATGGCCGAAATCGACTTTTGAAGCCGAAAACGGCGACCCGGGCTGCGGACCGAGAAAATCACTTCCAGAGCCTGAATGCGCCCTACTCGGGCCGCGATGGCCAAAATCGACTTTTGAAGCCGGAATCGGAGACCCCGGCTGTGGAGCCAGAAATTCACCTCCGGAGCCCAAAAACGTGCTCCTCATGCTGCGATGGCCGAAATTGACTTTTGAAGACAAAAACGGCGACCCGGGCTGCGGACCGAGAAAATCACTTCCAGAGCCTCAATACGCCCTATTCGGGCCGCGATGGCCAAAATCGAGTTTTGAAGCCGAAAACGGCGACCCGGGCTGCGGCGCCAGAAATTCATGTCCGGAGCCCGAAAACGCCCTATTCGGGCCGCGATGGCCGAAATCGACTTTTGAAGCCGAAAACGGCAACCAGGGCCAAGGACTGAGAAAATCACGTGCGGAGCCCGAAAAAGCCCTTCCTGGGCCGCGATGGCCGAAATCGACTTTTGAAGGAGAAAACGGCGACCCGGGCCGCGGAGTGAAAAAATCACGTGCGGAGCCCGAAAAATCCCTTCTCGGGCCGCGATGGCCGAAATCGACTTTTGAAGCCGAAAACGGCGACCCGGGCTGCGGACCGAGAAAATCACTTCCAGAGCCTGAATACGCCCTACTCGGGCCGCGATGGCCGAAATCGACTTATGAAGGTGAAAATGGCGACCCGGGCTGCGGAGCCAGAAATCCACATCCCGAGCGCGAAAACGTCCTCCTCGCGCCACGATGACCGAAATCGACTTTAGAGGCCAAAAATGGAGACACGGGCTTCGGAGGCCAAAATGCACGTTCGGAGCCTGAAAACGCCCTCTTCAAGCCGTGATGGACAAAATTGACTTCTGTAGCTGAAAACGTCGAAACGGGCTTCGTAGGCCTAAATCCACGTCCGGTGCCCGAAAACACCCTCTTCGGGCCGTGATGGCCAAAATAGACTTTTGAAGCCGAAAACGGCGACCCGGGCTGCCGAGCCAGTAATCCATGCCCAGAGCCCGATAACGCTATCCTCGTGCCACGATGGCCGAAATCGACTTTTGAAGCCAAAAACGGCGACCTGGGCTGCGGACCGAGAAAATCACTTCCAGAGCCTGAATACGCCCTACTCGGGCCGCGATGGCCAAAATCGACTTTTGAAGCCGGAATCGGAGACCCGGGCTGTGGAGCCAGAAATTCACCTCCGGAGCCCAAAAACGTCCTCCTCATGCTGCGATGGCCGAAATTGACTTTTGAAGACAAAAACGGCGACCCGGGCTGCAGACCGAGAAAATCACTTCCAGAGCCTGAATACGCCCTACTCGGGCCGCAATGGCCAAATCGAGTTTTGAAGCCGAAAACGGCGACCCGGGCCGCGGCGCCAGATATTCATGTCCGGAGGCTGAAAACATCCTCCTCGGGCCATGATGGCCGAAATCCACTTCTGAAGGTGAAAACGGTGACCCCGGGCGGCGGAGAGAGGAAATCACCTGCGGAGCCCGAAAACGCCCTCTTCGGGCCGCGATGGCCGAAATTGACTTTTGAAGGTCAAAATGGCGACCCGGGCCGCGGAGCGAAAAAATCACGTCCGGAGCCCGAAAAAGCCCTTCTCGGGCCGCGATGGCCGAAATCGACTTTTGAAGGTGAAAATGGTGACCCGGGCTGCGGAGCCAGAAATCCACATCCAGAGCGCGAAAACGTCCTCCTCGCGCCACGATGACCGAAATCGACTTTTGAGGCCAAAAATGGAGACACGGGCTTCGGAGGCAAAAATGCACGATCGGAGGCTGAAAACTCCCTCCTTAACCCGCGATGGACAAAATTGACTTCTGTAGTTGAAAACGTCGAAACGGGCTGCGTAGGCCTAAATCCACGTCCGGTGCCCGAAAACACCCTCTTCGGGCTGTGATGGCCGAAATCGACTTTTGAAGCCGAAACCGGCGACTCGGGCAGCGGAGCCAGTAATCCATGTCCGGAGGCCGAAAACGCTATCCTCGTGCCGCGATGGCCGAAATCGACTTTTGAAGCCAAAAACGGCGACCCGGGCTGCGGACCGAGAAAATCACTTCCAGAGCCTGAATACGCCCTACTGGGGCCGCGATGGCCAAAATCGACTTTTGAAGCCGGAATCGGAGACCCGGGCTGTGGAGCCAGAAATTCACCTCCGGAGCCCAAAAACGTCCTCCTCATGCTGCGATGGCCGAAATTGACTTTTGAAGACAAAAACGGCGACCCGGGCTGCTGACCGAGAAAATCACTTCCAGAGCCTGAATACGCCCTACTCGGGCCGCAATGGCCAAATCGAGTTTTGAAGCCGAAAACGGCGACCCGGGCCGCCGCGCCAGAAATTCATGTCCGGAGCCTGAAAACATCCTCCTCGGGCCATGAAGGCCGAAATCCACTTCTGAAGGTGAAAACGGTGACCCGGGCAGCGGAGTGAGAAAATCACCTGCGGAGCCCGAAAACGCCCTATTCGGGCCGCGATGGCCGAAATCGACTTTTGAAGCCGAAAACGGCGACCCGGGCTGCGGACCGAGAAAATCACTTCCAGGGCCTGAATACGCCCTACTCGGGCCGCGATGGCCAAAATCGACTTTTGAAGCCGGAATCTGAGACCCGGGCTGTGGAGCCAGAAATTCACCTCCGGAGCCCAAAAACGTCCTCCTCATGCTGCGATGGCCGAAATTGACTTTTGAAGACAAAAACGGCGACCCGGGCTGCGGACCGAGAAAATCACTTCCAGAGCCTGAATACGCCCTACTCGGGCCGCTATGGCCAAAATCGAGTTTAGAAGCCGAAAACGGCGATCCGGGCCGCGGCGCCAGAAATTCATGTCCGGAGGCTGAAAACATCCTCCTCGGGCCATGATGGCCGAAATCCACTTCTGAAGGTGAAAACGGTGACCCCGGGCGGCGGAGAGAGAAAATCACCTGCGGAGCCTGAAAACGCCCTATTCGGGCCGCGATGGCCAAAATTGACTTTTGAAGGTGGCGACCCGGGCCGCGGAGCGAAAAAATCACGTCCGGAGCCCGAAAAATCCCTTCTCGGGCCGCGATGGCCGAAATCGACTTTTGAAGGTGAAAATGGTGACCCAGGCTGCGGAGCCAGAAATCCACATCCAGAGCGCGAAAACGTCCTCCTCGCGCCACGATGACCGAAATCGACTTTTGAGGCCAAAAATGGAGACACGGGCTTCGGAGGCAAAAATGCACGATCGGAGGCTGAAAACTCCCTCCTTAACCCGCGATGGACAAAATTGACTTCTGTAGTTGAAAACGTCGAAACGGGCTGCGTAGGCCTAAATCCACGTCCGGTGCCCGAAAACACCCTCTTCGGGCTGTGATGGCCGAAATCGACTTTTGAAGCCGAAACCGGCGACCCGGGCAGCGGAGCCAGTAATCCATGTCCGGAGGCCGAAAACGCTATCCTCATGCCGCGATGGCCGAAATCGACTTTTGAAGCCAAAAACGGCGACCCGGGCTGCGGACCGAGAAAATCACTTCCAGAGCCTGAATACGCCCTACTCGGGCCGCGATGGCCAAAATCGACTTTTGAAGCCGGAATCGGAGACCCGGGCTGTGGAGCCAGAAATTCACCTCCGGAGCCCAAAAACGTCCTCCTCATGCTGCGATGGCCGAAATTGACTTTTGAAGACAAAAACGGCGACCCGGGCTGCGGACCGAGAAAATCACTTCCAGAGCCTGAATACGCCCTACTCGGGCCGCGATGGCCAAAATCGAGTTTTGAAGCCGAAAACGGCGACCCGGGCCGCGGCGCCAGAAATTCATGTCCGGAGCCTGAAAACATCCTCCTCGGGCCATGATGGCCGAAATCCACTTCTGAAGGTGAAAACGGTGACCCCGGGCGGCGGAGAGAGAAAATCACCTGCGGAGCCTGAAAACGCCCTATTCGGGCCGCGATGGCCAAAATTGACTTTTGAAGGTCAAAATGGCGACCCGGGCCGCGGAGCGAAAAAATCACGTCCGGAGCCCGAAAAAGCCCTTCTCGGGCCGCGATGGCCGAAATCGACTTTTGAAGGTGAAAATGGCGACCCGGGCTGCGGAGCCAGAAATCCACATCCAGAGCGTGAAAACGTCCTCCTCGCGCCACGATGACCGAAATCGATTTTTGAGGCCAAAAATGGAGACACGGGTTTCGGAGGCCAAAATGCACGTTCGGAGGCTGAAAACGCCCTCCTCAACCCGCGATGGACAAAATTGACTTCTTTAGTTGAAAACGTCGAAACGAGCTGCTTAGGCCTAAATCCACGTCCGGTGCCCGAAAACACCCTCTTCGGGCAGTGATGGCCGAAATCGACTTTTGAAGGCGAAAACGGCGACCCGGGCTTGCGGAGCCAGTAATCCACATCCGGTGCCCGAAAACACCCTCTTCGGGCCGCGATGGCCGACATCGACTTTTGAAGCCAAAAACGGCGACCCGGGCTGCGGAGCCAGTAATCCATGTCCGGAGCCCGATAACGCTATCCTCGTGCCGCGATGGCCGAAATCGACTTTTGAAGCCAAAAACGGCGCCCCGGGCTGCGGACCGAGGAAATCACTTCCAGAGCCTGAATACGCCCTACTAGGGCCGCGATGGCCAAAATCGACTTTTGAAGCCGGAATCGGAGACCCGGGCTGTGGAGCCAGAAATTCACCTCCGGAGCCCAAAAACGTCCTCCTCATGCTGCGATGGCCGAAATTGACTTTTGAAGACAAAAACGGCGACCCGGGCTGCGGACCGAGAAAATCACTTTCAGAACCTGAATATGCCCTACTCGGGCCGCGATGGCCAAAATCGAGTTTTGAAGCCGAAAACGGCGACCCGGGCCGCGGCGCCAGAAATTCATGTCCGGAGCCTGAAAACATCCTCCTCGGGCCATGATGGCCGAAATCCACTTCTGAAGGTGAAAACGGTGACCCGGGCAGCGGAGTGAGAAAATCACCTGCGGAGCCCGAAAACGCCCTATTCGGGCCGCGATGGCCGAAATCGACTTTTGAAGCCGAAAACGGCGACCCGGGCTGCGGACCGAGAAAATCACTTCCAGGGCCTGAATACGCCCTACTCGGGCCGCGATGGCCAAAATCGACTTTTGAAGCCGGAATCTGAGACCCGGGCTGTGGAGCCAGAAATTCACCTCCGGAGCCCAAAAACGTCCTCCTCATGCTGCGATGGCCGAAATTGACTTTTGAAGACAAAAACGGCGACCCGGGCTGCGGACCGAGGAAATCACTTCCAGAGCCTGAATTCGCCCTACTAGGGCCGCGATGGCCAAAATCGACTTTTGAAGCCGGAATCGGAGACCCGGGCTGTGGAGCCAGAAATTCACCTCCGGAGCCCAAAAACGTCCTCCTCATGCTGCGATGGACAAAATTGACTTCTGTAGTTGAAAACGTCGAAACGAGCTGCTTAGGCCTAAATCCACGTCCGGTGCCCGAAAACACCCTCTTCGGGCCGTGATGGCCGAAATCGACTTTTGAAGGCGAAAACGGCGACCCGGGCTGCGGAGCCAGTAATCCATGTCCGGAGCCCGATAACGCTATCCTCGTGCCGCGATGCCCGAAATCGACTTTGAAGCCAAAAACGGCGACCCGGGCTGCGGAGCCAGTAATCCATGTCCGGAGCCCGATAACGCTATCCTCGTGCCGCGATGGCCGAAATCGACTTTTGAAGCCAAAAACGGCGACCCGGGCTGCGGACCGAGGAAATCACTTCCAGAGCCTGAATTCGCCCTACTAGGGCCGCGATGGCCAAAATCGACTTTTGAAGCCGGAATCGGAGACCCGGGCTGTGGAGCCAGAAATTCACCTCCGGAGCCCAAAAACGTCCTCCTCATGCTGCGATGGCCGAAATTGACTTTTGAAGACAAAAACGGCGACCCGGGCTGCGGACCGAGAAAATCACTTCCAGAGCCTGAATACGCCCTACTCGGGCCGCGATGGCCAAAATCGAGTTTTGAAGCCGAAAACGGCGACCCGGGCCGCGGCGCCAGAAATTCATGTCCGGAGCCTGAAAACATCCTCCTCGGGCCATGATGGCCGAAATCCACTTCTGAAGGTGAAAACGGTGACCCCGGGCGGCGGAGAGAGAAAATCACCTGCGGAGCCTGAAAACGCCCTATTCGGGCCGCGATGGCCAAAATTGACTTTTGAAGGTCAAAATGGCGACCCGGGCCGCGGAGCGAAAAAATCACGTGCGGAGCCCGAAAAAGCCCTTCTCGGGCCGCGATGGCCGAAATCGACTTTTGAAGGTGAAAATGGCGACCCGGGCTGCGGAGCCAGAAATCCACATCCTGAGCGTGAAAACGTCCTCCTCGTGCCACGATGACCGAAATCGATTTTTGAGGCCAAAAATGGAGACACGGGTTTCGGAGGCCAAAATGCACGTTCGGAGGCTGAAAACGCCCTCCTCAACCCGCGATGGACAAAATTGACTTCTGTAGTTGAAAACGTCGAAACGAGCTGCTTAGGCCTAAATCCACGTCCGGTGCCCGAAAACACCCTCTTCGGGCCGTGATGGCCGAAATCGACTTTTGAAGGCGAAAACGGCGACCCGGGCTGCGGAGCCAGTAATCCACATCCGGTGCCCGAAAACACCTTCTTCGGGCCGCGATGGCCGAAATCGACTTTTGAAGCCAAAAACGGCGACCCGGGCTGCGGAGCCAGTAATCCATGTCCGGAGCCCGATAACGCTATCCTCGTGCCGCGATGACCGAAATCGACTTTTGAAGCCAAAATGGCGCCCCGGGCTGCGGACCGAGGAAATCACTTCCAGAGCCTGAATACGCCCTACTCGGGCCGCGATGGCCAAAATCGACTTTTGAAGCCGGAATCAGAGACCCGGGCTATGGAGCCAGAAATTCACCTCCGGAGCCCAAAAACGTCCTCCTCATGCTGCGATGGCCGAAATTGACTTTTGAAGACAAAAACGGCGACCCGGGCTGCGGACCGAGAAAATCACTTCCAGAGCCTGAATACGCCCTACTCGGGCCGCGATGGCCAAAATCGAGTTTTGAAGCCGAAAACGGCGACCCGGGCCGCGGCGCCAGAAATTCATGTCCGGAGCCTGAAAACATCCTCCTCGGGCCATGATGGCCGAAATCCACTTCTGAAGGTGAAAACGGTGACCCCGGGCGGCGGAGAGAGAAAATCACCTGCGGAGCCTGAAAACGCCCTATTCGGGCCGCGATGGCCAAAATTGACTTTTGAAGGTCAAAATGGCGACCCGGGCCGCGGAGCGAAAAAATCACGTGCGGAGCCCGAAAAGCCCTTCTCGGGCCGCGATGGCCGAAATCGACTTTTGAAGGTGAAAATGGCGACCCGGGCTGCGGAGCCAGAAATCCACATCCTGAGCGTGAAAACGTCCTCCTCGTGCCACGATGACCGAAATCGATTTTTGAGGCCAAAAATGGAGACACGGGTTTCGGAGGCCAAAATGCACGTTCGGAGGCTGAAAACGCCCTCCTCAACCCGCGATGGACAAAATTGACTTCTGTAGTTGAAAACGTCGAAACGAGCTGCTTAGGCCTAAATCCACGTCCGGTGCCCGAAAACACCCTCTTCGGGCAGTGATGGCCGAAATCGACTTTTGAAGGCGAAAACGGCGACCCGGGCTGCGGAGCCAGTAATCCACATCCGGTGCCCGAAAACACCTTCTTCGGGCCGCGATGGCCGAAATCGACTTTTGAAGCCAAAAACGGCGACCCGGGCTGCGGAGCCAGTAATCCATGTCCGGAGCCCGATAACGCTATCCTCGTGCCGCGATGACCGAAATCGACTTTTGAAGCCAAAAATGGCGCCCCGGGCTGCGGACCGAGGAAATCACTTCCAGAGCCTGAATACGCCCTACTCGGGCCGCGATGGCCAAAATCGACTTTTGAAGCCGGAATCAGAGACCCGGGCTATGGAGCCAGAAATTCACCTCCGGAGCCCAAAAACGTCCTCCTCATGCTGCGATGGCCGAAATTGACTTTTGAAGACAAAAACGGCGACCCGGGCTGCGGACCGAGAAAATCACTTTCAGAACCTGAATATGCCCTACTCGGGCCGCGATGGCCAAAATCGAGTTTTGAAGCCGAAAACGGCGACCCGGGCCGCGGCGCCAGAAATTCATGTCCGGAGCCTGAAAACATCCTCCTCGGGCCATGATGGCCGAAATCCACTTCTGAAGGTGAAAACGGTGACCCCGGGCGGCGGAGAGAGAAAATCACCTGCGGAGCCTGAAAACGCCCTATTCGGGCCGCGATGGCCGAAATTGACTTTTGAAGGTCAAAATGGCGACCCGGGCCGCGGAGCGAAAAAATCACGTCCGGAGCCCGAAAAAGCCCTTCTCGGGCCGCGATGGCCGAAATCGACTTTTGAAGGTGAAAATGGCGACCCGGGCTGCGGAGCCAGAAATCCACATCCAGAGCGTGAAAACATCCTCCTCGCGCCACGATGACCGAAATCGACTTTTGAGGCCAAAAATGGAGACACGGGCTTCGGAGGCCAAAATGCACGTTCGGAGGCTGAAAACGCCCTCCTCAACCCGCGATGGACAAAATTGACTTCTGTAGTTGAAAACGTCGAAACGAGCTGCTTAGGCCTAAATCCACGTCCGGTGCCCGAAAACACCCTCTTCGGGCCGTGATGGCCGAAATCGACTTTTGAAGGCGAAAACGCGACCCGGGTTGCGGAGCCAGTAATCCACATCCGGTGCCCAAAAAACACCCTCTTCGGGCCGCGATGGCCGAAATCGACTTTTGAAGCCAAAAACGGCGACCCGGGCTGCGGAGCCAGTAATCCATGTCCGGAGCCCGATAACGCTATCCTCGTGCCGCGATGGCCGAAATCGACTTTTGAAGCCAAAAACGGCGACCCGGGCTGCGGACCGAGAAAATCACTTCCAGAGCCTGAATACGCTCTACTCGGGCCGCGATGGCCAAAATCGACTTTTGAAGCCGGAATCGGAGACCCGGGCTGTGGAGCCAGAAATTCACCTCCGGAGCCCAAAAACGTCCTCCTCATGCTGCGATGGCCGAAATTGACTTTTGAAGACAAAACGGCGACCCGGGCTGCGGACCGAGAAAATCACTTCCAGAGCCTGAATACGCCCTACTCGGGCCGCGATGGCCAAAATCGAGTTTTGAAGCCGAAAACGGCGACCCGGGCCGCGGCGCCAGAAATTCATGTCCGGAGCCTGAAAACATCCTCCTCGGGCCATGATGGCCGAAATCCACTTCTGAAGGTGAAAACGGTGACCCCGGGCGGCGGAGAGAGAAAATCACCTGCGGAGCCTGAAAACGCCCTATTCGGGCCGCGATGGCCAAAATTGACTTTTGAAGGTCAAAATGGCGACCCGGGCCGCGGAGCGAAAAAATCACGTCCGGAGCCCGAAAAAGCCCTTCTCGGGCCGCGATGGCCGAAATCGACTTTTGAAGGTGAAAATGGCGACCCGGGCTGCGGAGCCAGAAATCCACATCCAGAGCGTGAAAACGTCCTCCTCGCGCCACGATGACCGAAATCGACTTTTGAGGCCAAAAATGGAGACACGGGCTTCGGAGGCCAAAATGCACGTTCGGAGGCTGAAAACGCCCTACTCAACCCGCGATGGACAAAATTGACTTTCTGTAGTTGAAAACGTCGAAACGAGCTGCTTAGGCCTAAATCCACGTCCGGTGCCCGAAAACACCCTCTTCGGGCCGTGATGGCCGAAATCGACTTTTGAAGGCGAAAACGGCGACCCGGGCTGCGGAGCCAGTAATCCATGTCCGGAGCCCGATAACGCTATCCTCGTGCCGCGATGCCCGAAATCGACTTTTGAAGCCAAAAACGGCGACCCGGGCTGCGGAGCCAGTAATCCATGTCCGGAGCCCGATAACGCTATCCTCGTGCCGCGATGGCCGAAATCGACTTTTGAAGCCAAAACGGCGACCCGGGCTGCGGACCGAGAAAATCACTTCCAGAGCCTGAATTCGCCCTACTAGGGCCGCGATGGCCAAAATCGACTTTTGAAGCCGGAATCGGAGACCCGGCTGTGGAGCCAGAAATTCACCTCCGGAGCCCAAAAACGTCCTCCTCATGCTGCGATGGCCGAAATTGACTTTTGAAGACAAAACGGCGACCCGGGCTGCGGACCGAGAAAATCACTTCCAGAGCCTGAATACGCCCTACTCGGGCCGCGATGGCCAAAATCGAGTTTTGAAGCCGAAAACGGCGACCCGGGCCGCGGCGCCAGAAATTCATGTCCGGAGCCTGAAAACATCCTCCTCGGGCCATGATGGCCGAAATCCACTTCTGAAGGTGAAAACGGTGACCCCGGGCGGCGGAGAGAGAAAATCACCTGCGGAGCCTGAAAACGCCCTATTCGGGCCGCGATGGCCAAAATTGACTTTTGAAGGTCAAAATGGCGACCCGGGCCGCGGAGCGAAAAAATCACGTGCGGAGCCCGAAAAAGCCCTTCTCGGGCCGCGATGGCCGAAATCGACTTTTGAAGGTGAAAATGGCGACCCGGGCTGCGGAGCCAGAAATCCACATCCTGAGCGTGAAAACGTCCTCCTCGTGCCACGATGACCGAAATCGATTTTTGAGGCCAAAAATGGAGACACGGGTTTCGGAGGCCAAAATGCACGTTCGGAGGCTGAAAACGCCCTCCTCAACCCGCGATGGACAAAATTGACTTCTGTAGTTGAAAACGTCGAAACGAGCTGCTTAGGCCTAAATCCACGTCCGGTGCCCGAAAACACCCTCTTCGGGCAGTGATGGCCGAAATCGACTTTTGAAGGCGAAAAACGGCGACCCGGGCTGCGGAGCCAGTAATCCACATCCGGTGCCCGAAAACACCCTCTTCGGGCCGCGATGGCCGAAATCGACTTTTGAAGCCAAAAACGGCGACCCGGCTGCGGAGCCAGTAATCCATGTCCGGAGCCCGATAACGCTATCCTCGTGCCGCGATGACCGAAATCGACTTTTGAAGCCAAAAATGGCGCCCCGGGCTGCGGACCGAGGAAATCACTTCCAGAGCCTGAATACGCCCTACTAGGGCCGCGATGGCCAAAATCGACTTTTGAAGCCGGAATCAGAGACCCGGGCTGTGGAGCCAGAAATTCACCTCCGGAGCCCAAAAACGTCCTCCTCATGCTGCGATGGCCGAAATTGACTTTTGAAGACAAAAACGGCGACCCGGGCTGCGGACCGAGAAAATCACTTTCAGAACCTGAATATGCCCTACTCGGGCCGCGATGGCCAAAATCGAGTTTTGAAGCCGAAAACGGCGACCCGGGCCGCGGCGCCAGAAATTCATGTCCGGAGCCTGAAAACATCCTCCTCGGGCCATGATGGCCGAAATCCATTTCTGAAGGTGAAAACGGTGACCCCGGGGCGGCGGAGAGAGAAAATCACCTGCGGAGCCTGAAAACGCCCTATTCGGGCCGCGATGGCCGAAATTGACTTTTGAAGGTCAAAATGGCGACCCGGGCCGCGGAGCGAAAAAATCACGTCCGGAGCCCGAAAAAGCCCTTCTCGGGCCGCGATGGCCGAAATCGACTTTGAAGGTGAAAATGGCGACCCGGGCTGCGGAGCCAGAAATCCACATCCAGAGCGTGAAAACATCCTCCTCGCGCCACGATGACCGAAATCGACTTTTGAGGCCAAAAATGGAGACACGGGCTTCGGAGGCCAAAATGCACGTTCGGAGGCTGAAAACGCCCTCCTCAACCCGCGATGGACAAAATTGACTTCTGTAGTTGAAAACGTCGAAACGAGCTGCTTAGGCCTAAATCCACGTCCGGTGCCCGAAAACACCCTCTTCGGGCCGTTATGGCCGAAATCGACTTTTGAAGGCGAAAACGGCGACCCGGGTTGCGGACCGAGAAAATCACTTCCAGAGCCTGAATGCGCCCTACTAGGGCCGCGATGGCCAAAATCGACTTTTGAAGCCGGAATCGGAGACCCCGGCTGTGGAGCCAGAAATTCACCTCCGGAGCCCAAAAACGTCCTCCTCATGCTGCGATGGCCGAAATTGACTTTTGAAGACAAAAACGGCGACCCGGGCTGCGGACCGAGAAAATCACTTCCAGAGCCTGAATACGCCCTACTCGGGCCGCGATGGCCAAAATCGAGTTTTGAAGCCGAAAACGGCGACCCGGGCCGCGGCGCCAGAAATTCATGTCCGGAGCCTGAAAACATCCTCCTCGGGCCATGATGGCCGAAACCCACTTCTGAAGGTGAAAACGGTGACCCCGGGCGGCGGAGAGAGAAAATCACCTGCGGAGCCTGAAAACGCCCTATTCGGGCCGCGATGGCCAAAATTGACTTTTGAAGGTCAAAATGGCGACCCGGGCCGCGGAGCGAAAAAAATCACGTCCGGAGCCCGAAAAAGCCCTTCTCGCGCCACGATGACCGAAATCGACTTTTGAGGCCAAAAATGGAGACACGGGCTTCGGAGGCCAAAATGCACGTTCGGAGGCTGAAAACGCCCTCCTCAACCCGCGATGGACAAAATTGACTTCTGTAGTTGAAAACGTCGAAACGAGCTGCTTAGGCCTAAATCCACGTCCGGTGCCCGAAAACACCCTCTTCGGGCCGTGATGGCCGAAATCGACTTTTGAAGGCGAAAACGGCGACCCGGGCTGCGGACCGAGAAAATCACTTCCAGAGCCTGAATACGCCCTACTCGGGCCGCGATGGCCAAAATCGACTTTTGAAGCCAGTATCGGAGACCCGGGCTGTGGAGCCAGAAATTCACCTCCGGAGCCCAAAAACGTCCTCCTCATGCTGCGATGGCCGAAATTGACTTTTGAAGACAAAAACGGCGACCCGGGCTGCGGACCGAGGAAATCACTTCCAGAGCCTGAATACGCCCTACTCGGGCCGCGATGGCCAAAATCAAGTTTTGAAGCCGAAAACGGTGACCCGGGCCGCGGCGCCAGAAATTCATGTCCGGAGCCTGAAAACATCATCCTCGGGCCATGATGGCCGAAATCCGCTTCTGAAGGTGAAAACGGTGACCCGGGCAGCGGAGAGAGAAAATCACCTGCGGAGCCCGAAAACGCCCTATTCGGGCCGCGATGGCCGAAATCGACTTTTGAAGCCGAAAACGGCGACCCGGGCTGCGGACCGAGAAAATCACTTCCAGAGCCTGAATGCGCCCTACTCGGGCCGCGATGGCCAAAATCGACTTTTGAAGCCGGAATCGGAGACCCCGGCTGTGGAGCCAGAAATTCACCTCCGGAGCCCAAAAACGTCCTCCTCATGCTGCGATGGCCGAAATTGACTTTTGAAGACAAAAACGGCGACCCGGGCTGCGGACCGAGAAAATCACTTCCAGAGCCTCAATACGCCCTATTCGGGCCGCGATGGCCAAAATCGAGTTTTGAAGCCGAAAACGGCGACCCAGGCTGCGGCGCCAGAAATTCATGTCCGGAGCCCGAAAACGCCCTATTCGGGCCGCGATGGCCGAAATCGACTTTTGAAGCCGAAAACGGCAACCAGGGCCAAGGACTGAGAAAATCACGTGCGGAGCCCGAAAAAGCCCTTCCTGGGCCGCGATGGCCGAAATCGACTTTTGAAGGAGAAAACGGCGACCCGGGCCGCGGAGCGAAAAAATCACGTGCGGAGCCCGAAAAATCCCTTCTCGGGCCGCGATGGCCGAAATCGACTTTTGAAGCCGAAAACGGCGACCCGGGCTGCGGACCGAGAAAATCACTTCCAGAGCCTGAATACGCCCTACTCGGGCCGCGATGGCCGAAATCGACTTATGAAGGTGAAAATGGCGACCCGGGCTGCGGAGCCAGAAATCCACATCCCGAGCGCGAAAACGTCCTCCTCGCGCCACGATGACCGAAATCGACTTTAGAGGCCAAAAATGGAGACACGGGCTTCGGAGGCCAAAATGCACGTTCGGAGCCTGAAAACGCCCTCTTCAAGCCGTGATGGACAAAATTGACTTCTGTAGCTGAAAACGTCGAAACGGGCTTCGTAGGCCTAAATCCACGTCCGGTGCCCGAAAACACCCTCTTCGGGCCGTGATGGCCAAAATAGACTTTTGAAGCCGAAAACGGCGACCCGGGCTGCCGAGCCAGTAATCCATGCCCAGAGCCCGATAACGCTATCCTCGTGCCACGATGGCCGAAATCGACTTTTGAAGCCAAAAACGGCGACCCGGGCTGCGGACCGAGAAAATCACTTCCAGAGCCTGAATACGCCCTACTCGGGCCGCGATGGCCAAAATCGACTTTTGAAGCCGGAATCGGAGACCCGGGCTGTGGAGCCAGAAATTCACCTCCGGAGCCCAAAAACGTCCTCCTCATGCTGCGATGGCCGAAATTGACTTTTGAAGACAAAAACGGCGACCCGGACTGCAGACCGAGAAAATCACTTCCAGAGCCTGAATACGCCCTACTCGGGCCGCAATGGCCAAATCGAGTTTTGAAGCCGAAAACGGCGACCCGGGCCGCGGCGCCAGAAATTCATGTCCGGAGGCTGAAAACATCCTCCTCGGGCCATGATGGCCGAAATCCACTTCTGAAGGTGAAAACGGTGACCCCGGAAGGCGGAGAGAGGAAATCACCTGCGGAGCCCGAAAACGCCCTATTCGGGCCGCGATGGCCGAAATTGACTTTTGAAGGTCAAAATGGCGACCCGGGCCGCGGGAGCGAAATAATCACGTCCGGAGCCCGAAAAAGCCCTTCTCGGGCCGCGATGGCCGAAATCGACTTTTGAAGGTGAAAATGGTGACCCGGGCTGCGGAGCCAGAAATCCACATCCAGAGCGCGAAAACGTCCTCCTCGCGCCACGATGACCGAAATCGACTTTTGAGGCCAAAAATGGAGACACGGGCTTCGGAGGCAAAAATGCACGTTCGGAGGCTGAAAACTCCCTCCTTAACCCGCGATGGACAAAATTGACTTCTGTAGTTGAAAACGTCGAAACGGGCTGCGTAGGCCTAAATCCACGTCCGGTGCCCGAAAACACCCTCTTCGGGCTGTGATGGCCGAAATCGACTTTTGAAGCCGAAACCGGCGACCCGGGCAGCGGAGCCAGTAATCCATGTCCGGAGGCCGAAAACGCTATCCTCGTGCCGCGATGGCCGAAATCGACTTTTGAAGCCAAAAACGGTGACCCGGGCTGCGGACCGAGAAAATCACTTCCAGAGCCTGAATACGCCCTACTCGGGCCGCGATGGCCAAAATCGACTTTTGAAGCCGGAATCGGTGACCCGGGCTGTGGAGCCAGAAATTCACCTCCGGAGCCCAAAAACGTCCTCCTCATGCTGCGATGGCCGAAATTGACTTTTGAAGACAAAAACGGCGACCCGGGCTGCGGACCGAGAAAATCACTTCCAGAGCCTGAATACGCCCTACTCGGGCCGCGATGGCCAAATCGAGTTTTGAAGCCGAAAACGGCGACCCGGGCCGCCGCGCCAGAAATTCATTGTCCGGAGCCTGAAGACATCCTCCTCGGGCCATGAAGGCCGAAATCCACTTCTGAAGGTGAAAACGGTGACCCGGGCAGCGGAGTGAGAAAATCACCTGCGGAGCCCGAAAACGCCCTATTCGGGCCGCGATGGCCGAAATCGACTTTTGAAGCCGAAAACGGCGACCCGGGCTGCGGACCGAGAAAATCACTTCCAGGGCCTGAATACGCCCTACTCGGGCCGCGATGGCCAAAATCGACTTTTGAAGCCGGAATCTGAGACCCGGGCTGTGGAGCCAGAAATTCACCTCCGGAGCCCAAAAACGTCCTCCTCATGCTGCGATGGCCGAAATTGACTTTTGAAGACAAAAACGGCGACCCGGGCTGCGGACCGAGAAAATCACTTTCAGAGCCTGAATACGCCCTACTCGGGCCGCGATGGCCAAAATCGAGTTTTGAAGCCGAAAACGGCGACCCGAGCCGCGGCGCCAGAAATTCATGTCCGGAGCCTGAAAACATCATCCTCGGGCCATGATGGCCGAAATCCACTTCTGAAGGTGAAAACGGTGAGCCGGGCTGCGGAGTGAGAAAATCACCGACGGAGCCCGAAAACGCCCTATTCGGGCCGCGATGGCCGAAATCGACTTTTGAAGGTGAAAACGGCGACCCGGGCCGCGGAGCGAGAAAAATCACGTGCGGAGCCCGAAATATCCCTTCTCGGGCCGCGATGGCCGAAATCGACTTTTAAAGCCGAAAACGGCGACCCGGGCTGCGGACCGAGAAAATCACTTCCAGAGCCTGAATACGCCCTGCTCGGGCCGCGATGGCCAAAATCGAGTTTTGAAGCCGAAAACGGCGACCCAGGTCGCGGCGCCAGAAATTCATGTCCGGAGCCTGAAAGCATCCTCCTCGGGCCATGATCGCCGAAAACCACTTCTGAAGGTGAAAACGGTGACCCGGGCGGCGGAGAGAGGAAATCACCTGCGGAGCCCGAAAACGCCCTATTCGGGCCGCGATGGCCGAAATTGACTTTAGAAGGTCAAAATGGCGACCCGGGACGCGGAGCGAAAAAATCACGTGCGGAGCCCGAAAAAGCCTTCTCGGGCCGCAATGGCCGAAATCGACTTTTGAAGGTGAAAGTGGCGACCCGGACTGCGGAGCCAGAAATCCACATCCTGAGCGCGAAAACGTCCTCCTCGCGCCACGATAACCGAAATCGACTTTTGAGGCCAAAAATGGAGACACGGGCTTCGGAGGCCAAAATGCACGTTCGGAGGCTGAAAACGCCCTCCTCAACCTGCGATGGACAAAATTGACTTCTGTAGTTGAAAACGTCGAAACGGGCTGCGTAGGCCTAAATCCATTCTGGTGCCCGAAAACACCCTCTTCGGGCCGTGATGGCCGAAATCGACTTTTGCAGCCGAAAACGGCGACCCGGGCTGCGGAGCCAGTAATCCATGTCCGGAGGCCGAAAACGCTATCCTCGTGCCGCGATGGCCGAAATCGACTTTTGAAGCCAAAAACGGCGACCCGGGCTGCGGACCGAGAAAATCACTTCCAGAGCCTGAATACGCCCTACTCGGGCCGCGATGGCCAAAATCGACTTTTGAAGCCGGAATCGGAGACCTGGGCTGTGGAGCCAGAAATTCACCTCCGGAGCTCAAAAACGTCCTCCTCATGCTGCGATGGCCGAAATTGACTTTTGAAGACAAAAACGGCGACCCGGGCGGGGGACCGAGAAAATCACTTCCAGAGCCTGAGTACGCCCTTCTCGGGCCGCGATGGCCAAAATCGAGTTTTGAAGCCGAAAACAGCGACCCGGGACCGCGGCGCCAGAAATTCATGTCCGGAGCCTGAAAACATCCTCCTCGGGCCATGATGGCCGAAATCCACTTCTGAAGGTGAAAACGGTGACCCCGGGCGGCGGAGAGAGAAAATCACCTGCGGAGCCCGAAAACGCCCTATTCGGGCCGCGATGGCCGAAATCGACTTTTGAAGGTCAAAATGGCGACCCGGGCAGCGGAGCGAAAAAATCACGTCCGGAGCCCGAAAAATCCCTTCTCGGGCCGCGATGACCAAAATCGACTTTTGAGGCCAGAAATGGAGACACGGGCTTCGGAGGCAAAAATACACGTTCGGAGGCTGAAAACGCCCTCCTCAACCCGCGATGGACAAAATTGACTTCTGTAGTTGAAAACGTCGAAACGGGCTGTGTAGGCCTAAATCCACATCCGGTGCCCGAAAACACCCTCTTCGGGCCGTGATGGCCGAAATCGACTTTTGAAGCCGAAAACGGCGACCCGGGCTGCGGACCGAGAAAATTCACTTCCAGAGCCTGAATACGCCCTACTCGGGCCGCGATGGCCAAAATCGACTTTTGAAGCCGGAATCGGAGACCCGGGCTGTGGAGCCAGAAATTCACCTCTGGAGCCCAAAAAAGTCCTCCTCATGCTGCAATGGCCGAAATTGACTTTTGAAGACAAAAACGGCGACCCGGGCTGCGGACCGAGAAAATCACTTCCAGAGCCTGAGTACGCCCTTCTCGGGCCGCTATGGCCAAAATCGACTTTTGAAGCCGAAAACGGCGACCCGGGCCGCGGCGCCAGAAATTCATGTCCGGAGCCTGAAAACATCCTCTTCGGGCCATGATGGCCAAAATCGAGTTTTGAAGCCGAAAACGGCGACCCGGGCCGCGGCGCCAGAAATTCATGTCTGGAGCCTGAAAACATCCTCCTCGGTCCATGATGGCCGAAATCCACTTCTGAAGGTGAAAACGGTGACCCCGGGCGGCGGAGAGAGAAAATCACCTGCTGAGCCCGAAATGCCCTTCCTGGGCCGCGATGGCCGAAATTGACTTTTGAAGGTCAAAATGGCGACCCGGGCAGCGGAGCGAAAAAATCACGTCCGGAGCCCGAAAAATCCCTTCTCGGGCCGCGATGGCCGAAATCGACTTTTGAAGGTGAAAATGGCGACCCGGGCTGCGGAGCCAGAAATCCACATCCAGAGCGCGAAAATGTCCTCCTCGCGCCACGATGACCGAAATCGACTTTTGAGGCCAGAAATGGAGACACGGGCTTCGGAGGCCAAAATGCACGTTCGGAGGCTTAAAACGCCCTCCTCAACCGCGATGGACAAAATTGACTTCTGTAGTTGAAAACGTCGAAACGGGCTGCGTAGGCCTAAATCTACATCAGGTGCCCGAAAACACCCTCTTCGGGCCGCGATGGCCGAAATCGACTTTTGAAGCCAAAAACGGCGACCCGGGCTGCGGACCGAGAAAATCACTTCCAGAGCCTGAATACGCCCTACTCGGGCCGCGATGGCCAAAATCGACTTTTGAAGCAGGAATCGGAGACCCGGGCTTTGGAGCCAGAAATTCACCTCCGGAGCCCAAAAACGTCCTCCTCATGCTGCGATGGCCGAAATTGACTTTTGAAGACAAAAACGGCGACCCGGGCTGCGGAACCGAGAAAATCACTTCCAGAGCCTGAATACGCCCTACTCGGGCCGCGATGGCCAAAATCGACTTTTGAAGCAGGAATCGGAGACCCGGGCTGTGGAGCCAGAAATTCACCTCCGGAGCCCAAAAAACGTCCTCCTCATGCTGCGATGGCCGAAATTGACTTTTGAAGACAAAAACGGCGACCCGGGCTGCGGACCGAGAAAATCACTTCCGGAGCCTGAATACGCCCTACTCGGGCCGCGATGGCCAAAATCGAGTTTTGAAGCCGAAAACGGCGACCCGGGCCGCGGCGCCAGAAATTCATTGTCCGGAGCCTGAAAACATTATCCTCGGGCCATGATGGCCGAAATCCACTTCTGAAGGTGAAAACGGTGACCCGGGCAGCGGAGTGAGAAAATCACCTGCGGATCCCGAAAACGCCCTATTCGGGCCGCGATGGCCGAAATCGACTTTTGAAGCCGAAAACGGCGACCCGGGCCATGGACTGAGAAAATCACGTGCGGAGCCCGAAATGCCCTTCCTGGGCCGGATGGCCGAATTCGACTTTTGAAGGTGAAAACGGCGACCCGGGCCGCGGAGCGAGTAAATCACGTGCGGAGCCCGAAAAATCCCTTCTCGGGTCGCGATGGCCGAAATCGACTTTTGAAGCCGAAAACGGCGACCCGGGCTGCGGAGCCAGAAATCCACATCCAGAGCGCGAAAACGTCCTCCTCGTGCTACGATGACCGAAATCGACTTTGAGGCCAAAAATGGAGACACGGGCTTCGGAGGCCAAAATGCACGTTCGGAGCCTGAAAACGCCCTCCTCAAGCCCGCGATGGACAAAATTGACTTCTGTAGCTGAAAACGTCGAAACGGGCTTCGTAGGCCTAAATCCACGTCCGGTGCCCGAAAACACCCTCTTCGGGCCGTGATGGCCAAAATAGACTTTTGAAGCCGAAAACGGCGACCCGGGCTGCCGAGCCAGAAATTCACCTCCGGAGCGCAAAAACGTCCTCCTCATGCTGCGATGGCCGAAATTGACTTTTGAAGACAAAAACGGCGACCCGGGCTGCGGACCGAGAAAATCGCTTCCAGAGCCTGAATGCGCCCTACTCGGGCCGCGATGGCCGAAATCGAATTTGAAGCCAAAAACGGCGACCCGGGCCGCGGCGCCAGAAATTCATGTCCGGAGCCTGAAAACATCCTCCTCGGTCCATGATGGCCGAAATCCACTTCTGAAGGTGAAAACGGTGACCCCGGTCGGCGGAGAGAGAAAATCACCTGCGGAGCCCGAAAACGCCCTATTCGGGCCGCGATGGCCGAAATCGACTTTTGAAGCCGAAAACGGCGACCCGGGCTGCGGACCGAGAAAATCAATTCCAGAGCCTGAATACGCCCTACTCGGGCCGCGATGGCCAAAATCGACTTTTGAAGCTGGAATCGGAGACCCGGGCTGTGGAGCCAGAAATTCACCTCCGGAGCCCAAAAAAGTCCTCCTCATACTGCAATGGCCGAAATTGACTTTTGAAGACAAAAACAGCGACCCGGGCTGCAGACCGAGAAAATCACTTCCAGAGCCTGAGTACGCCCTACTCGGACCGCGATGGCCAAAATCGACTTTTGAAGCCGAAAACGGCGTCCCGGGCCGCGGCGCCAGAAATTCATGTCCGGAGCCTGAAAACATCCTCCTCGGGCCATGATGGCCAAAATCGAGTTTTGAAGCCGAAAACGGCGACCCGGGCCGCGGCGCCAGAAATTCATGTCCGGAGCCTGAAAACATCCTCCTCGGGCCATGATGGCCGAAATCCACTTCTGAAGGTGAAAACGGTGACCCCGGGCGGCGGAGAGAGAAAATCACCTGCGGAGCCCGAAATGCCCTTCCTGGGCCGCGATGGCCGAAATTGACTTTTGAAGGTCAAAATGGCGACCCGGGCCGCGGAGCGAAAAAATCACCTCCGGAGCCCGAAAAAGCCCTTTTCGGGCCGCGATGGCCGAAATCGACTTTTGAAGGTGAAAATGGCGACCCGGGCTGCGGAGCCAGAAATCCAAATCCAGAGCGCGAAAACGTCCTCCTCGCGCCACGATGACCGAAATCGACATTTGAGGCCAAAAATGGAGACACGGGCTTCGGAGGCCAAAATGCACGTTCGGAGGCTGAAAACGCCCTCCTCAATCCGCGATGGACAAATTGACTTCTGTAGTTGAAAACGTCGAAATGGGCTGCGTAGGCCTAAATCCACGTCCGGGGCCCGAAAACACCCTCTTCGGGCCGTGATGGCCGAAATCGACTTTTGAAGCCAAAAACGGCGACCCGGGCTGCGGAGTGAGAAAATCACCTGCGGAGCCCGAAAACGCCCTATTCGGGCCGCGATGGCCGAAATCGACTTTTGAAGCCGAAAACGGCGACCCGGGCTGCGGACCGAGAAAATCACTTCCAGAGCCTGAATACGCCCTACTCGGGCCGCGATGGCCAAAATCGGACTTTTGAAGCCGGAATCGGAGACCCGGGCTGTGGAGCCAGAAATTCACCTCCGGAGCCCAAAAACGTCCTCCTCATGCTGCGATGGCCGAAATTGACTTTTGAAGACAAAAACGGTGACCCGGGCTACGGACCGAGAAAATCACTTCCAGAGCCTGAATACGCCCTACTCGGGCCGCGATGGCCAAAATCGAGTTTTGAAGACGAAAACGGCGACCCGGGCCGCGGCGCCAGAAATTCATGTCCGGAGCCTGAAAACATTATCCTCGGGCCATGATGGCCGAAATCCACTTCTGAAGGTGAAAACGGTGACCCGGGCAGCGGAGTGAATAAATCACCTGCGGATCCCGAAAACGCCCTATTCGGGCCGCGATGGCCGAAATCGACTTTTGAAGCCGAAAACGGCGACCCGGGCCAAGGACTGAGAAAATCACGTGCGGAGCCCGAAATGCCCTTCCTGGGCCGCGATGGCTGAAATCGACTTTTGAAGGTGAAAACGGCGACCCGGGGGCCGCGGAGCGAGGTAAATCACGTGCGGAGCCCGAAAAATCCCTTCTCGGGCCGCGATGGCCGAAATCGACTTTTGAAGCCGAAAACGGCGACCCGGGCTGCGGAGCCAGAAATCCACATCCAGAGCGCGAAAACATCCTCCTCGTGCTACGATGACCGAAATCGACTTTGAGGCCAAAAATGGAGACACGGGCTTCGGAGGCCAAAATGCACGTTCGGAGGCTGAAAACGCCCTCCTCAATCCGCGATGGACAAAATTGACTTCTGTAGCTGAAAACGTCGAAACGGGCTGCGTAGGCCTAAATCCACGTCCGGTGCCCGAAAACACCCTCTTCGGGCCGTGATGGCCAAAATAGACTTTTGAAGCCGAAAACGGCGACCCGGGCCGCGGCGCCAGAAATTCATGTCCGGAGCCTGAAAGCATTATCCTCGGGCCATGATGGCCGAAATCCACTTCTGAAGGTGAAAACGGTGACCCGGGCAGCGGAGTGAGAAAATCACCTGCGGAGCCCGAAAACGCCCTATTCGGGCCGCGATGGCCGAAATCGACTTTTGAAGGTGAAAATGGCGACCCGGGCTGCGGAGCCAGAAATCCACATCCAGAGCGCGAAAACGTCCTCCTCGCGCCACGATGACCGAAATCGACTTTTGAGGCCAGAAATGGAGACACGGGCTTCGGAGGCCAAAATGCACGTTCGGAGGCTGAAAACGCCCTCCTCAACCCGCGATGGACAAAATTGACTTCTGTAGTTGAAAACGTCGAAACGGGCTGCGTAGGCCTAAATCCACATCCGGTGCCCGAAAACACCCTCTTCGGGCCGCGATGGCCGAAATCGAATTTGAAGCCAAAAACGGCGACCCGGGCTGCGGACCGAGAAAATCACTTCCAGAGCCTGAATACGCCCTACTCGGGCCGCGATGGCCAAAATCGACTTTTGAAGCCGGAATCGGAGACCCGGGCTGTGGAGCCAGAAATTCACCTCCGGAGCCCAAAAACGTCCTCCTCATGCTGCGATGGCCGAAATTGACTTTTGAAGACAAAAACGGCGACCCGGGCTGCTGACCGAGAAAATCACTTCCAGACCCTGAATACGCCCTACTCGGGCCGCGATGGCCATAATCGACTTTTGAAGCCGAAAATGGCGACCCGGGCCGCGGCGCCAGAAATTCATGTCCGGAGCCTGAAAACATCCTCCTCGGGCCATGATGGCCAAAATCGAGTTTTGAAGCCGAAAACGGCGACCCGGGCCGCGGCGCCAGAAATTCATTGTCCGGAGCCTGAAAACATCCTCCTCGGGCCATGATGGCCGAAATCCACTTCTGAAGGTGAAAACGGTGACCCCGGGCGACGGAGAGAGAAAATCACCTGCGGAGCCCGAAATGCCCTTCCTGGGCCGCGATGGCCGAAATTGACTTTTGAAGGTCAAAATGGCGACCCGGGCCGCGGAGCGAAAAAATCACCTCCGGAGCCCGAAAAAGCCCTTTTCGGGCCGCGATGGCCGAAATCGACTTTTGAAGGTGAAAATGGCGACCCGGGCTGCGGAGCCAGAAATCCAAATCCAGAGCGCGAAAACGTCCTCCTCGCGCCACGATGACCGAAATCGACATTTGAGGCCAAAAATGGAGACACGGGCTTCGGAGGCCAAAATGCACGTTCGGAGGCTGAAAACGCCCTCCTCAATCCGCGATGGACAAAATTGACTTCTGTAGTTGAAAACGTCGAAATGGGCTGCGTAGGCCTAAATCCACGTCCGGGGCCCGAAAACACCCTCTTCGGGCCGTGATGGCCGAAATCGACTTTTGAAGCCAAAAACGGCGACCCGGGCTGCGGAGTGAGAAAATCACCTGCGGAGCCCGAAAACGCCCTATTCGGGCCGCGATGGCCGAAAACGAGTTTTGAAGCCGAAAACGGCGACCCGGGCTGCGGACCGAGAAAATCACTTCCAGAGCCTGAATACGCCCTACTCGGGCCGCGATGGCCAAAATCGACTTTTGAAGCCGGAATCGGAGACCCGGGCTGTGGAGCCAGAAATTCACCTCCGGAGCCCAAAAACGTCCTCCTCATGCTGCGATGGCCGAAATTGACTTTTGAAGACAAAAACGGCGACCCGGGCTGCGGACCGAGAAAATCACTTCCAGAGCCTGAATACGCCCTACTCGGGCCGCGATGGCCAAAATCGAGTTTTGAAGACGAAAACGGCGACCCGGGCCGCGGCGCCAGAAATTCATGTCCGGAGCCTGAAAACATTATCCTCGGGCCATGATGGCCGAAATCCACTTCTGAAGGTGAAAACGGTGACCCGGGCAGCGGAGTGAATAAATCACCTGCGGATCCCGAAAACGCCCTATTCGGGCCGCGATGGCCGAAATCGACTTTTGAAGCCGAAAACGGCGACCCGGGCCAAGGACTGAGAAAATCACGTGCGGAGCCCGAAATGCCCTTCCTGGGCCGCGATGGCCGAAATCGACTTTTGAAGGTGAAAACGGCGACCCGGGCCGCGGAGCGAGTAAATCACGTGCGGAGCCCGAAAAATCCCTTCTCGGGCCGCGATGGCCGAAATCGACTTTTGAAGCCGAAAACGGCGACCCGGGCTGCGGAGCCAGAAATCCACATCCAGAGCGCGAAAACATCCTCCTCGTGCTACGATGACCGAAATCGACTTTTGAGGCCAAAAATGGAGACACGGGCTTCGGAGGCCAAAATGCACGTTCGGAGGCTGAAAACGCCCTCCTCAATCCGCGATGGACAAAATTGACTTCTGTAGCTGAAAACGTCGAAACGGGCTGCGTAGGCCTAAATCCACGTCCGGTGCCCGAAAACACCCTCTTCGGGCCGTGATGGCCAAAATAGACTTTTGAAGCCGAAAACGGCGACCCGGGCCGCGGCGCCAGAAATTCATGTCCGGAGCCTGAAAACATTATCCTCGGGCCATGATGGCCGAAATCCACTTCTGAAGGTGAAAACGGTGACCCGGGCAGCGGAGTGAGAAAATCACCTGCGGAGCCCGAAAACGCCCTATTCGGGCCGCGATGGCCGAAATCGACTTTTGAAGGTGAAAATGGCGACCCGGGCTGCGGAGCCAGAAATCCACATCCAGAGCGCGAAAACGTCCTCCTCGCGCCACGATGACCGAAATCGACTTTTGAGGCCAGAAATGGAGACACGGGCTTCGGAGGCCAAAATGCACGTTCGGAGGCTGAAAACGCCCTCCTCAACCCGCGATGGACAAAATTGACTTCTGTAGTTGAAAACGTCGAAACGGGCTGCGTAGGCCTAAATCCACATCCTGTGCCCGAAAACACCCTCTTCGGGCCGCGATGGCCGAAATCGAATTTGAAGCCAAAAACGGCGACCCGGGCTGCGGACCGAGAAAATCACTTCCAGAGCCTGAATACGCCCTACTCGGGCCGCGATGGCCAAAATCGACTTTTGAAGCCGGAATCGGAGACCCGGGCTGTGGAGCCAGAAATTCACCTCCGGAGCCCAAAAACGTCCTCCTCATGCTGCGATGGCCGAAATTGACTTTTGAAGACAAAAACGGCGACCCGGGCTGCTGACCGAGAAAATCACTTCCAGACCCTGAATACGCCCTACTCGGGCCGCGATGGCCATAATCGACTTTTGAAGCCGAAAACGGCGACCCGGGCCGCGGCGCCAGAAATTCATGTCCGGAGCCTGAAAACATCCTCCTCAGGCCATGATGGCCAAAATCGAGTTTTGAAGCCGAAAACGGCGACCCGGGCCGCGGCGCCAGAAATTCATGTCCGGAGCCTGAAAACATCCTCCTCGGGCCATGATGGCCCAAATCCACTTCTGAAGGTGAAAACGGTGACCCCGGGCGGCGGAGAGTGAAAATCACCTGCGGAGTCCGAAATGCCCTTCCTGGGCCGCGATGGTCGAAATTGACTTTTGAAGGTCAAAATGGCGACCCGGGCCGCGGAGCGAAAAAATCACGTCCGGAGCCCGAAAAAGCCCTTCTCGGGCCGCGATGGCCGAAATCGACTTTTGAAGGTGAAAATGGCGACCCGGGCTGCGGAGCCAGAAATCCACATCCCGAGCGCGAAAACGTCCTCCTCGCGCCACGATGACCGAAATCGACATTTGAGGTCAAAAATGGAGACACGGGCTTCGGAGGCCAAAATGCACGTTCGGAGGCTGAAAACGCCCTCCTCAATCCGCGATGGACAAAATTGACTTCTGTAGTTGAAAACGTCGAAACGGGCTGCGTAGGCCTAAATCCACATACGGGGCCCGAAAACACCCTCTTCGGGCCGTGATGGCCGAAATCGACTTTTGAAGCCAAAAACGGCGACCCGGGCTGAGGAACGGGAAAATCACTTCCAGAGCCTGAATACGCCCTACTCGGGCCGCGATGGCCAAAATCGACTTTTGAAGCCGAAAACGGCGACCCGGGCCAAGGACTGAGAAAATCACGTGCGGAGCCCGAAATGCCCTTCCTGGGCCGCGATGGCCGAAATCGACTTTTGAAGGTGAAAACGGCGACCCGGGCCGCTGAGCGAGTAAATCACGTGCGGAGCCCGAAAAATCCCTTCTCGGGCCGCGATGGCCGAAATCGACTTTTGAAGCCGAAAACGGCGACCCGGGCTGCGGAGTCAGAAATCCACATCCAGAGCGCGAAAACGTCCTCCTCGCGCCACGATGACCGAAATCGACTTTTGAGGCCAAAAATGGAGACACGGGCTTCGGAGGCCAAAATGCACGTTCGGAGCCTGAAAACGCCCTCCTCAAGCAGCGATGGACAAAATTGACTTCTGTAGCTGAAAACGTCGAAACGGGCTTCGTAGGCCTAAATCCACGTCCTGTGCCCGAAAACACCCTCTTCGGGCCGTGATGGCCAAAATAGACTTTTGAAGCCGAAAACGGCGACCCGGGCTGCGGAGCCAGAAATTCACCTCCGGAGCGCAAAAACGTCCTCCTCATGCTGCGATGGCCGAAATTGACTTTTGAAGACAAAAACGGCGACCCGGGCTGCGGACCGAGAAAATCGCTTCCAGTGCCTGAATACGCCCTACTCGGGCCGCGATGACCAAAATCGAGTTTTGAAGCCGAAAATGGCGACCCGGGCCGCGGCGCCAGAAATTCATGTCCGGAGCCTGAAAACATCCTCCTCGGGCTATGATGGCCGAAATCCACTTCTGAAGGTGAAAATGGTGACCCGGGCAGTGGAGTGAGAAAATCACCTGCGGAGCCCGAAAACGGCCGCGATGGCCGAAATCGACTTTTGAAGCCAAAAACGGCGACCCGGGCTGCGGACCGAGGAAATCACTTCCAGAGCCTGAATACGCCCTACTCGGGCCGCAATGGCCAATATCGACTTTTGAAGCCTGATTCGGAGACCCGGGCTGTGGAGCCAGTAATTCACCTCCGGAGCCCAAAAACGTCCTCCTCATGCTGCCATGGCCGAAATTGACTTTTGAAGACAAAAACGGCGACCCGGGCTGCGGACCGAGAAAATCACTTCCAGAGCCTGAATACGCCCTACTCGGGCCGCGATGGCCAAAATCGAGTTTTGAAGCTGAAAACGGCGACCCGGGCCGCAGCGCCAGAAATTCATGTCCGGAGACTGAAAACATCGTCCTCGGGCCATGATGACCGAAATCGACTTTTGAGGCCAAAAATGGAGACACGGGCTTCGGAGGCCAAAATGCACGTTCGGAGGCTGAAAACGCCCTCCTCAACCCGCGATGGACAAAATTGACTTCTGTAGTTGAAAACGTCGAAACGGGCTGCGTAGGCCTAAATCCACATCCGGTGCCCGAAAACACCCTCTTCGGGCCGTGATGGCCGAAATCGACTTTTGAAGCCGAAAACGGTGACCCGGGGTGCGGAGCCAGTAATCCATGTCCGGAGCCCGATAATGCTATCCTCGTGCCGCGATGCCCGAAATCGACTTTTGAAGCCGAAAACGGCGACCCGGGCTGCGGACCGAGAAAATCACTTCCAGAGCCTGAATACGCCCTACTCGGGCCGCGATGGCCAAATTCGAGTTTTGAAGCCGAAAACGGCGACCCTGGCCGCGGCGCCAGAAATTCATGTCCGGAGCCTGAAAACATCATCCTCGGGCCATGATGGCCGAAATCCTCTTCTGAAGGTGAAAACGGTGGCCCCGGGCGGCGGAGAGAGGAAATCACCTGCGGAGCCCGAAAAAGCCCTATTCGGGCCGCGATGGCCGAAATTGACTTTTGAAGGTCAAAATGGCGACCCGGGCCGCGGAGCGAAAAAATCACGTCCGGAGCCCGAAAAAGCCCTTCTCGGGCCGCGATGGCCGAAATCGACTTTTGAAGGTGAAAATGGCGACCCGGGCTGCGGAGCCAGAAATCCACATCCAGAGCGCGAAAACGTCCTCCTCGTGCCACGATGACCGAAATCGACTTTTGAGGCCAAAAATGGAGACACGGGCTTCGGAGACCAAAATGCACATTCGGAGGCTGAAAACGCCCTCCTCAACCCGCGATGGACAAAATTGACTTCTGTAGTTGAAAACGTCGAAACGGGCTGCGTAGGCCTAAATCCACTTCCAGAGCCTGAATATGCCCTACTCGGGCCGCGATGGCCAAAATCGACTTTTGAAGCCAGTATCGGAGACCCGGGCCGCGGCGCCAGAAATTCATGTCCGGAGCCTGAAAACATCATCCTCGGGCCATGATGGCCGAAATCCCCTTCTGAAGGTGAAAACGGTGACCCGGGCAGCGGAGTGAGAAAATCACCTGCGGAGCCCGAAAACGCCCTATTCGGGCCGCGATGGCCGAAATCGACTTTTGAAGCCGAAAACGGCGACCCGGGCCAAGGACTGAGAAAATCACGTGCGGAGCCCGAAATGCCCTTCCTGGGCCGCGATGGCCGAAATCGACTTTTGAAGGTGAAAACGGCGACCCGGGCCACGGAGCGAGTAAATCACGTGCGGAGCCCGAAATATCCCTTCTCGGGCCGCGATGGCCGAAATCGACTTTTGAAGCCGAAAACGGCGACCCGGGCTGCGGAGTCAGAAATCCACATCCAGAGCGCGAAAACGTCCTCCTCGCGCCACGATGACCGAAATCGACTTTTGAGGCCAAAAATGGAGACACGGGCTTCGGAGGCCAAAATGCACGTTCGGAGCCTGAAAACGCCCTCCTCAAGCAGCGATGGACAAAATTGACTTCTGTAGCTGAAAACGTCGAAACGGGCTTCGTAGGCCTAAATCCACGTCCGGTGCCCGAAAACACCCTCTTCGGGCCGTGATGGCCAAAATAGACTTTTGAAGCCGAAAACGGCGACCCGGGCTGCGGAGCCAGAAATTCACCTCCGGAGCGCAAAAACGTCCTCCTCATGCTGCGATGGCCGAAATTGACTTTTGAAGACAAAAACGGCGACCCGGGCTGCGGACCAAGAAAATCGCTTCCAGTGCCTGAATACGCCCTACTCGGGCCGCGATGGCCAAAATCGAGTTTTGAAGCCGAAAATGGCGACCCGGGCCGCGGCGCCAGAAATTCATGTCCGGAGCCTGAAAACATCCTCCTCGGGCCATGATGGCCGAAATCCACTTCTGAAGGTGAAAATGGTGACCCGGGCAGCGGAGTGAGAAAATCACCTGCGGAGCCCGAAAACGCCAATTCGGGCCGCGATGGCCGAAATCGACTTTTGAAGCCAAAAACGGCGACCCGGGCTGCGGACCGAGGGAATCACTTCCAGAGCCTGAATACGCCCTACTCGGGCCGCGATGGCCAATATCGACTTTTGAAGCCTGATTCGGAGACCCGGGCTGTGGAGCCAGTAATTCACCTCCGGAGCCCAAAAACGTCCTCCTCATGCTGCCATGGCCGAAATTGACTTTTGAAGACAAAAACGGCGACCCGGGCTGCGGACCGAGAAAATCACTTCCAGAGCCTGAATACGCCCTACTCGGGCCGCGATGGCCAAAATCGAGTTTTGAAGCTGAAAACGGCGACCCGGGCCGCAGCGCCAGAAATTCATGTCCGGAGACTGAAAACATCGTCCTCGGGCCATGATGACCGAAATCGACTTTTGAGGCCAAAAATGGAGACACGGGCTTCGGAGGCCAAAATGCACGTTCGGAGGCTGAAAACGCCCTCCTCAACCCGCGATGGACAAAATTGACTTCTGTAGTTGAAAACGTCGAAACGGGCTGCGTAGGCCTAAATCCACATCCGGTGCCCGAAAACACCCTCTTCGGGCCGTGATGGCCGAAATCGACTTTTGAAGCCGAAAACGGTGACCCGGGCTGCGGAGCCAGTAATCCATGTCCGGAGCCCGATAATGCTATCCTCGTGCCGCGATGCCCGAAATCGACTTTTGAAGCCAAAAACGGCGACCCGGGCTGCGGACCGAGAAAATCACTTCCAGAGCCTGAATACGCCCTACTCGGGCCGCGATGGCCAAAATCGAGTTTTGAAGCCGAAAACGGCGACCCTGGCCGCGGCGCCAGAAATTCATGTCCGGAGCCTGAAAACATCATCCTCGGGCCATGATGGCCGAAATCCTCTTCTGAAGGTGAAAACGGTGGCCCCGGGCGGCGGAGAGAGGAAATCACCTGCGGAGCCCGAAAACGCCCTATTCGGGCCGCGATGGCCGAAATTGACTTTTGAAGGTCAAAATGGCGACCCGGGCCGCGGAGCGAAAAAATCACGTCCGGAGCCCGAAAAAGCCCTTCTCGGGCCGCGATGGCCGAAATCGACTTTTGAAGGTGAAAATGGCGACCCGGGCTGCGGAGCCAGAAATCCACATCCAGAGCGCGAAAACGTCCTCCTCGCGCCACGATGACCGAAATCGACTTTTGAGGCCAAAAATGGAGACACGGGCTTCGGAGACCAAAATGCACATTCGGAGGCTGAAAACGCCCTCCTCAACCCGCGATGGACAAAATTGACTTCTGTAGTTGAAAACGTCGAAACGGGCTGCGTAGGCCTAAATCCACTTCCAGAGCCTGAATACGCCCTACTCGGGCCGCGATGGCCAAAATCGACTTTTGAAGCCAGTATCGGAGACCCGGGCCGCGGCGCCAGAAATTCATGTCCGGAGCCTGAAAACATCATCCTCGGGCCATGATGGCCGAAATCCACTTCTGAAGGTGAAAACGGTGACCCGGGCAGCGGAGTGAGAAAATCACCTGCGGAGCCCGAAAACGCCCTATTCGGGCCGCGATGGCCGAAATCGACTTTTGAAGCCGAAAATGGCGACCCGGGCCAAGGACTGAGAAAATCACGTGCGGAACCCGAAAAAGCTCTTCCTGGGCCGCGATGGCCGAAATCGACTTTTGAAGGTGAAAACGGCGACCCGGGCCGCGGAGCGAGAAAATCACGTGCGGACCCCGAAAAATCCCTTCTCGGGCTGCGATGGCCGAAATCGACTTTTGAAGCCGAAAGCGGCGACACGGGCTGCGGAGCCAGAAATCCACATCCAGAGCGCGAAAATGTCCTCCTCGTGCCACGATGATCGAAATCGACTTTTGAGGCCAAAAATGGAGACACGGGCTTCGGAGGCCAAAATGCACGTTCGGAGCCTGAAAACGCCCTCCTCAAGCCGCGATGGACAAAATTGACTTCTGTAGCTGAAAACGTCGAAACGAGCTGCGTAGGCCTAAATCCACGTCCGGTGCCCGAAAACACCCTACTCGGGCCGCGATGGCCAAAATCGACTTTTGAAGGCGAAAACGGCGACCCGGGCTGCGGACCGAGAAAATCACTTCCAGAGCCTGAATACGCCCTACTCGGGCCGCGATGGCCAAAATCGACTTTTGAAGCCGGAATGGGAGACCCGGGCTGTGGAGCCAGAAATTCACCTCCGGAGCCCAAAAACGTCCTCCTCATGCTGCGATGGCCAAAATTGACTTTTGAAGACAAAAACGGCGACCCGGGCTGCGGACCGAGAAAATCACTTCCAGAGCCTGAATACGCCCTACTCGGGCCGCGATGGCCAAAATCGAGTTTTGAAGCCGAAAACGGCGACCCTGGCCGCGGCGCCAGAAATTCATGTCCGGAGCCTGAAAACATCATCCTTGGGCCATGATGACCGAAATCCTCTTCTGAAGGTGAAAACGGTGACCCGGGCAGCGGAGTGAGAAAATCACCTGCGGAGCCCGAAAACGCCCTATTCGGGCCGCGATGGCCGAAATCGACTTTTGAAGCCGAAAACGGCGACCAGGGCCAAGGACTGAGAAAATCACGTGCGGAGCCCGAAAAAGCCCTTCCTGGGCCGCGATGTCCGAAATCGACTTTTGAAGCCGAAAACGGCGACCCGGGCTGCGGACCGAGAAAATCACTTCCAGAGCCTGAATACGCCCTACTCGGGCCGCGATGGCCGAAATCGACTTATGAAGGTGAAAATGGCGACACGGGCTGCGGAGCCAGAAATCCACATCCCGAGCGCGAAAACGTTCTCCTCGCGCCACGATGACCGAAATCGACTTTAGAGGCCAAAAATGGAGACACAGGCTTCGGAGGCCAAAATGCACGTTCGGAGCCTGAAAACGCCCTCCTCAAGCCGCGATGGACAAAATTGACTTCTGTAGCTGAAAACGTCGAAATGGGCTTCGTAGGCCTAAATCCACGTCCGGTGCCCGAAAACACCCTCTTCGGGCCGTGATGGCCAAAATAGACTTTTGAAGCCGAAAACGGCGACCCGGGCTGCGGAGCCAGTAATCCATGTCCGGAGCCCGATAACGCTATCCTCGTGCCGCGATGGCCGAAATCGACTTTTGAAGGCGAAAACGGCGACCCGGGCTGCGGACCGAGAAAATCACTTCCAGAGCCTGAATACGCCCTACTCGGGCCGCGATGGCCAAAATCGACTTTTGAAGCCGGAATGGGAGACCCGGGCTGTGGAGCCAGAAATTCACCTCCGGAGCCCAAAAACGTCCTCCTCATGCTGCGATGGCCGAAATTGACTTTTGAAGACAAAAACGGCGACCCGGGCTGCGGACCGAGAAAATCACTTCCAGAGCCTGAATACGCCCTACTCGGGCCGCGATGGCCAAAATCGAGTTTTGAAGCCGAAAACGGCGACCCTGGCCGCGGCGCCAGAAATTCATGTCCGGAGCCTGAAAACATCATCCTTGGGCCATGATGACCGAAATCCTCTTCTGAAGGTAAAAACGGTGACCCGGGCAGCGGAGTGAGAAAATCACCTGCGGAGCCCGAAAATGCCCTATTCGGGCCGCGATGGCCGAAATCGACTTTTGAAGCCGAAAACGGCGACCAGGGCCAAGGACTGAGAAAATCACGTGCGGAGCCCGAAAAAGCCCTTCCTGGGCCGCGATGTCCGAAATCGACTTTTGAAGCCGAAAACGGCGACCCGGGCTGCGGACCGAGAAAATCACTTCCAGAGCCTGAATACGCCCTACTCGGGCCGCGATGGCCGAAATCGACTTATGAAGGTGAAAATGGCGACACGGGCTGCGGAGCCAGAAATCCACATCCCGAGCGCGAAAACGTCCTCCTCGCGCCACGATGACCGAAATCGACTTTAGAGGCCAAAAATGGAGACACGGGCTTCGGAGGCCAAAATGCACGTTCGGAGGCTGAAAACGCCCTCCTCAAGCCGCGATGGACAAAATTGACTTCTGTAGCTGAAAACGTCGAAATGGGCTTCGTAGGCCTAAATCCACGTCCGGTGCCCGAAAACACCCTCTTCGGGCCGTGATGGCCAAAATAGACTTTTGAAGCCGAAAACGGCGACCCGGGCTGCGGAGCCAGTAATCCATGTCCGGAGCCCGATAACGCTATCCTCGTGCCGCGATGGCCGAAATCGACTTTTGAAGCCAAAAACGGCGACCCGGGCTGCAGACCGAGAAAATCACTTCCAGAGCCTGAATACGCCATACTCGCGCCACGATGACCGAAATCGACTTTTGAGGCAAAAATGGAGACACGGGCTTCGGAGACCAAAATGCACATTCGGAGGCTGAAAACGCCCTCCTCAACCCGCGATGGACAAAATTGACTTCTGTAGTTGAAAACGTCGAAACGGGCTGCGTAGGCCTAAATCCACTTCCAGAGCCTGAATACGCCCTACTCGGGCCGCGATGGCCAAAATCGACTTTTGAAGCCAGTATCGGAGACCCGGGCCGCGGCGGCAGAAATTCATGCCCGGAGCCTGAAAACATCATCCTCGGGCCATGATGGCCGAAATCCACTTCTGAAGGTGAAAACGGTGACCCGGGCAGCGGAGTGAGAAAATCACCTGCGGAGCCCGAAAACGCCCTATTCGGGCCGCGATGGCCGAAATCGACTTTTGAAGCCGAAAATGGCGACCCGGGCCAAGGACTGAGAAAATCACGTGCGGAACCCGAAAAAGCTCTTCCTGGGCCGCGATGGCCGAAATCGACTTTTGAAGGTGAAAACGGCGACCCGGGCCGCGGAGCGAGAAAATCACGTGCGGACCCCGAAAAATCCCTTCTCGGGCTGCGATGGCCGAAATCGACTTTTGAAGCCGAAAGCGGCGACACGGGCTGCGGAGCCAGAAATCCACATCCAGAGCGCGAAAATGTCCTCCTCGTGCCACGATGATCGAAATCGACTTTTGAGGCCAAAAATGGAGACACGGGCTTCGGAGGCCAAAATGCACGTTCGGAGCCTGAAAACGCCCTCCTCAAGCCGCGATGGACAAAATTGACTTCTGTAGCTGAAAACGTCGAAACGAGCTGCGTAGGCCTAAATCCACGTCCGGTGCCCGAAATCACCCTACTCGGGCCGCGATGGCCAAAATCGACTTTTGAAGGCGAAAACGGCGACCCGGGCTGCGGACCGAGAAAATCACTTCCAGAGCCTGAATACGCCCTACTCGGGCCGCGATGGCCAAAATCGACTTTTGAAGCCGGAATGGGAGACCCGGGCTGTGGAGCCAGAAATTCACCTCCGGAGCCCAAAAACGTCCTCCTCATGCTGCGATGGCCGAAATTGACTTTTGAAGACAAAAACGGCGACCCGGGCTGCGGACCGAGAAAATCACTTCCAGAGCCTGAATACGCCCTACTCGGGCCGCGATGGCCAAAATCGAGTTTTGAAGCCGAAAACGGCGACCCTGGCCGCGGCGCCAGAAATTCATGTCCGGAGCCTGAAAACATCATCCTTGGGCCATGATGACCGAAATCCTCTTCTGAAGGTGAAAACGGTGACCCGGGCAGCGGAGTGAGAAAATCACCTGCGGAGCCCGAAAATGCCCTATTCGGGCCGCGATGGCCGAAATCGACTTATAAAGGTGAAAATGGCGACACGGGCTGCGGAGCCAGAAATCCACATCCCGAGCACGAAAACGTCCTCCTCGCGCCACGATGACCGAAATCGACTTTAGAGGCCAAAAATGGAGACACGGGCTTCGGAGGCCAAAATGCACGTTCGGAGCCTGAAAACGCCCTCCTCAAGCCGCGATGGACAAAATTGACTTCTGTAGCTGAAAACGTCGAAATGGGCTTCGTAGGCCTAAATCCACGTCCGGTGCCCGAAAACACCCTCTTCGGGCCGTGATGGCCAAAATAGACTTTTGAAGCCGAAAACGGCGACCCGGGCTGCGGAGCCAGTAATCCATGTCCGGAGCCCGATAACGCTATCCTCGTGCCGCGATGGCCGAAATCGACTTTTGAAGCCAAAAACGGCGACCCGGGCTGCAGACCGAGAAAATCACATCCAGAGCCTGAATACGCCATACTCGGGCCGCGATGACCAAAATCGACATTTGAAGCCGGAATCGGAGACCCGGGCAGTGGAGCCAGAAATTCACCTCCGGAGCCCAAAAACGTCCTCCTCATGCTGCGATGGCCGAATTGACTTTTGAAGACAAAAACGGCGACCCGGGCTGCGGACCGAGAAAATCACTTCCAGAGCCTGAATACGCCCTACTCGGGCCGCGATGGCCAAAATCGAGTTTTGAAGCCGAAAACGGTGACCCGGGCTTGCGGAGCCAGTAATCCATGTCCGGAGGCCGAAAACGCTATCCTCGTGCCGCGATGGCCGAAATCGAATTTGAAGCCAAAAACGGCGTCCCGGGCTGCGGACCAAGAAAATCACTTCCAGACCCTGAATACGCCCTACTCGGGCCGCGATGGCCAAAATCGAGTTTTGAAGCCGAAAACGGCGACCCGGGCCGCGGCGCCAGAAATTCATTGTCCGGAGCCTGAAAACATCCTCCTCGGGCCATGATGGCCGAAATCCACTTCTGAAGGTGAAAACGGTGACCCCGGGTGGCGGAGAGAGAAAATCACGTCCGGAGCCCGAAATGCCCTTCCTGGGCCACGATGACCGAAATCGACTTTTGAGGCCAAAAATGGAGACACGGGCTTCGGAGGCCAAAACGTACGTTCAGAGGCTGAAAACGCCCTCCTCAAGCCGCGATGGACAAAATTGACTTCTGTAGTTGAAAACGTTGAAACGGGCTGCGTAGGCCTAAATCCACATCCGGTGCCCGAAAACACCCTCTTCGGGCCGTGTTGGCCGAAATCGACTTTTGAAGCTGAAAACGGTGACCCGGGCTGCGGAGCCAGTAATCCATGTCCGGAGCCCGATAATGCTATCCTCGTGCCGCGATGCCCGAAATCGACTTTTGAAGCCAAAAACGGCGACCCGGGCTGCGGACCGAGAAAATCACTTTCAGAGCCTGAATACGCCCTACTCGGGCCGCGATGGCCAAAATCGACTTTTGAAGCCGGAATCGGAGACCCGGGCAGGGGAGCCAGAAATTCACCTCCGGAGTCCAAAAACGTCCTCCTCATGCTGCGATGGCCGAATTGACTTTTGAAGACAAAAACGGCGACCCGGGCTGCGGACCGAGAAAATCACTTCCAGAGCCTGAATACGCCCTACTCGGGCCGCGATGGCCAAATCGAGTTTTGAAGCCGAAAACGGCGACCCGGGCAGTGGAGTGAGAAAATCAGCTGCGGAGCCCGAAAACACCGTATTCGGGCCGCGATGGCCGAAATCGACTTTTGAAGCCGAAAACGGCGAACCGGGTTGTGGACCCAGAAAATCACTTCCAGAGCCTGAATACGCCCTACTCGGGCCGCGATGGCCAAAATCGACTTTTGAAGCCGGAATCGGAGACCCGGGC
This sequence comes from Pelodiscus sinensis, assembly GCF_049634645.1. Taxonomy (NCBI): domain Eukaryota; kingdom Metazoa; phylum Chordata; order Testudines; family Trionychidae; genus Pelodiscus; species Pelodiscus sinensis. The sequence continues at coordinate 136,023,800 of NC_134711.1, forward strand.
TGTGGAGCCAGAAATTCACCTCCGGAGCCCAAAAACGTCCTCCTCATGCTGCGATGGCCGAAATTGACTTTTGAAGACAAAAACGGCGACCCGGGCTGCGGACCGAGAAAATCACTTTCAGAACCTGAATACGCCCTACTCGGGCCGCGATGGCCAAAATCGAGTTTTGAAGCCGAAAACGGCGACCCGGGCCGCGGCGCCAGAAATTCATGTCCGGAGCCTGAAAACATCCTCCTCGGGCCATGATGGCCGAAATCCACTTCTGAAGGTGAAAACGGTGACCCGGGCGGCGGAGTGAGAAAATCACCTGCGGAGCCCGAAAACGCCCTATTCGGGCCGCGATGGCCGAAATCGACTTTTGAAGCCGAAAACGGCGACCCGGGCCAAGGACTGAGAAAATCACGAGCGGAGCCCGAAAAAGCCCTTCTCGGGCCGCGATGGCCGAAATCGACTTTTGAAGCCGAAAGCGGCGACACGGGCCGCGGAGCCAGAAATCCACATCCAGAGCGCGAAAACGTCCTCCTCGTGCCACGATGATCGAAATCGACTTTTGAGGCCACAAATGGAGACACGGGCTTCGGAGGCCAAAATGCACGTTCGGAGCCTGAAAACGCCCTCCTCAAGCCGCGATGGACAAAATTGACTTCTGTAGCTGAAAACGTCGAAACGGGCTTCGTAGGCCTAAATCCACGTCCGGTGCCCGAAAACACCCTCTTCGGGCCGTGATGGCCAAAATAGACTTTTGAAGCCGAAAACGGCGACCCGGGCTGCGGAGCCAGTAATCCATGTCCGGAGCCCGATAACGCTATCCTCGTGCCGCGATGGCCGAAATTGACTTTTGAAGACAAAAACGGCGACCCGGGCTGCGGACCGAGAAAATCACTTCCAGAGCCAGAGTACGCCCTTCTCGGGCCGCGATGGCCAAAATCGAGTTTTGAAGCCGAAAACAGCGACCCGGGCCGCGGCGCCAGAAATTCATGTCTGGAGCCTGAAGACATCCTCCTCGGGCCATGATGGCCGAAATCCACTTCTGAAGGTGAAAACGGTGACCCCGGGCGGCGGAGAGAGAAAATCACCTGCGGAGCCCGAAAACGCCCTATTCGGGCCGCGATGGCCGAAATCGACTTTTGAAGGTCAAAATGGCGACCCGGGCAGCGGAGCGAAAAAATCACGTCCGGAGCCCGAAAAATCCCTTCTCGGGCCGCGATGGCCGAAATCGACTTTTGAAGGTGAAAATGGTGACCCGGGCTGCGGAGCCAGAAATCCACATCCAGAGCGCGAAAACGTCCTCCTCGTGCCACGATGACCGAAATCGACTTTTGAGGCCAGAAATGGAGACACGGGCTTCGGAGGCCAAAATGCACGTTCGGAGGCTGAAAACGCCCTCCTCAACCCGCGATGGACAAAATTGACTTCTGGAGTTGAAAACGTCGAAACGGGCTGCGTAGGCCTAAATCCACATCCGGTGCCCGAAAACACCCTGTTCGGGCCGTGATGGCCGAAATCGACTTTTGAAGCCGAAAACGGCGACCCGGGCTGCGGAGCCAGTAATCCATGTCCGGAGGCCGAAAACGCTATCCTCGTGCCGCGATGGCCGAAATCGAATTTGAAGCCAAAAACGGCGACCCGGGCTGCGGACCGAGAAAATCACTTCCAGAGCCTGAATACGCCCTACTCGGGCCGCGATGGCCAAAATCGACTTTTGAAGCCGGAATCGGAGACCCGGGCTGTGGAGCCAGAAATTCACCTCCGGAGCCCAAAAACGTCCTCCTCATGCTGCGATGGCCGAAATTGACTTTTGAAGACAAAAACGGCGACCCGGGCTGCGGACCGAGAAAATCACTTCCAGAGCCTGAATACGCCCTCTTCGGGCCGCGATGGCCAAAATCGACTTTTGAAGCCGAAAACGGCGACCCGGGCCGCGGCGCCAGAAATTCATGTCCGGAGCCTGAAAACATCCTCCTCGGGCCATGATGGCCGAAATCCACTTCTGAAGGTGAAAACGGTGACCCCGGGTGGCGGAGAGAGAAAATCACGTCCGGAGCCCGAAATGCCCTTCCTGGGCCACGATGACCGAAATCGACTTTTGAGGCCAAAAATGGAGACACGGGCTTCGGAGGCCAAAATGTACGTTCAGAGGCTGAAAACGCCCTCCTCAAGCCGCGATGGACAAAATTGACTTCTGGAGTTGAAAACGTCAAAACGGGCTGCGTAGGCCTAAATCCACATCCGGTGCCCGAAAACACCCTCTTCGGGCCGTGTTGGCCGAAATCGACTTTTGAAGCTGAAAACGGTGACCCGGGCTGCGGAGCCAGTAATCCATGTCCGGAGCCCGATAATGCTATCCTCGTGCCGCGATGCCCGAAATCGACTTTTGAAGCCAAAAACGGCGACCGGTGCTGCGGAACGAAAAAATCACTTTCAGAGCCTGAATACGCCCTACTCGGGCCGCGATGGCCAAAATCGAGTTTTGAAGCCGAAAACGGCGACCAGGGCCAAGGACTGAGAAAATCACGTGCGGAGCCCGAAAAAGCCTACCTGGGCCGCGATGTCCGAAATTGACTTTTGAAGACAAAAACGGCGACCCGGGCTGCGGACCGAGAAAATCACTTCCAGAGCCTGAATACGCCCTACTCGGGCCGCGATGGCCAAAATCGAGTTTTGAAGCCAAAAACGGCGACCCAGGCCGCGGCGCCAGAAATTCATGTCCGGAGCCTGAAAACATCATCCTCGGGCCGTGATGGCCGAAATCGACTTTTGAAGCCGAAAACGTCGACCCGGGCTGCGGACCGAGAAAATCACTTCCAGAGCCTGAATACGCCCTACTCGGGCCGCGATGGCCGAAATCGAGTTTTGAAGCCGAAAACAGCGACCCGGGCCGCGGCGCCAGAAAATTCATGTCTGGAGCCTGAAGACATCCTCCTCGGGCCATGATGGCCGAAATCCACTTCTGAAGGTGAAAACGGTGACCCCGGGCGGCGTAGAGAGAAAATCACCTGCGGAGCCCGAAAACGCCCTATTCGGGCCGCGATGGCCGAAATCGACTTTTGAAGGTCAAAATGGCGACCCGGGCAGCGGAGCGAAAAAATCACGTCCGGAGCCCGAAAAATCCTTTCTCGGGCCGCGATGGCCGAAATCGACTTTTGAAGGTGAAAATGGCGACCCGGGCTGCGGAGCCAGAAATCCACATCCAGAGCGCGAAAACGTCCTCCTTGTGCCACGATGACCGAAATCGACTTTTGAGGCCAAAAATGGAGACACGGGCTTCGGAGGCCAAAATGCACGTTCGGAGGCTGAAAACGCCCTCCTCAACCCGCGATGGACAAAATTGACTTCTGGAGTTGAAAACGTCGAAACGGGCTGCGTAGGCCTAAATCCACATCCGGTGCCCGAAAACACCCTGTTCGGGCCGTGATGGCCGAAATCGACTTTTGAAGCTGAAAACGGCGACCCGGGCTGCGGAGCCAGTAATCCATGTCCGGAGGCCGAAAACGCTATCCTCGTGCCGCGATGGCCGAAATCGAATTTGAAGCCAAAAACGGCGACCCGGGCTGCGGACCGAGAAAATCACTTCCAGAGCCTGAATACGCCCTACTCGGGCCGCGATGGCCAAAATCGACTTTTGAAGCCGGAATCGGAGACCCGGGCTGTGGAGCCAGAAATTCACCTCCGGAGCCCAAAAACGTCCTCCTCATGCTGCGATGGCCGAAATTGACTTTTGAAGACAAAAACGGCGACCCGGGCTGCGGACCGAGAAAATCACTTTCAGAACCTGAATACGCCCTACTCGGGCCGCGATGGCCAAAATCGAGTTTTGAAGCCGAAAACGGCGACCCGGGCCGCGGCGCGAGAAATTCATGTCCGGAGCCTGAAAACATCCTCCTCGGGCCATGATGGCCGAAATCCACTTCTGAAGGTGAAAACGGTGACCCGGGCAGCGGAGTGAGAAAATCACCTGCGGAGCCCGAAAAAGCCCTTCCTGGGCCGCGATGGCCGAAATCGACATTGGAAGGTGAAAACGGCGACCCGGGCCGCGGAGCGAGTAAATCACGTGCGGAGCCCGAAAAATCCCTTCTCGGGCCGCGATGGCCGAAATCGACTTTTGAAGCCGAAAGCGGCGACACGGGCTGCGGAGCCAGAAATCCACATCCAGAGCGCGAAAACGCCCTCCTCGCGCCACGATGATCGAAATCGACTTTTGAGGCCAAAAATGGAGACACGGGCTTCGGAGGCCAAAATGCACGTTCGGAGCCTGCCTGAAAACGCCCTCCTCAAGCCGCGATGGACAAAATTGACTTCTGTAGCTGAAAACGTCGAAACGGGCTTCGTAGGCCTAAATCCACGTCCGGTGCCCGAAAACACCCTCTTCGGGCCGTGATGGCCAAAATACACTTTTGAAGCCGAAAACGGCGACCCGGGCTGCGGAGCCAGTAATCCATGTCCGGAGCCCGATAACGCTATCCTCGTGCCGCGATGGCCGAAATCGACTTTTGAAGCCAAAAACGGCAACCCGGGCTGCGGACCGAGAAAATCACTTCCAGAACCTGAATACGCCCTACTCGTGCCGCGATGGCCAAAATCGACTTTTGAAGCTGGAATCGGAGACCCGGGCTGTGGAGCCAGAAATTCACCTCCGGAGCCCAAAAACGTCCTCCTCATGCTGCGATGGCCGAAATTGACTTTTGAAGACAAAAACGGCGACCCGGGCTGCGGACCGAGAAAATCACTTCCAGAGCCAGAGTACGCCCTTCTCGGGCCGCGATGGCCAAAATCGAGTTTTGAAGCCGAAAACAGCGATCCGGGCCGCGGCGCCAGAAATTCATGTCTGGAGCCTGAAGACATCCTCCTCGGGCCATGATGGCCGAAATCCACTTCTGAAGGTGAAAACGGTGACCCCGGGCGGCGGAGAGAGAAAATCACCTGCGGAGCCCGAAAACGCCCTATTCGGGCCGCGATGGCCGAAATCGACTTTTGAAGGTCAAAATGGCGACCCCGGGCAGCGGAGCGAAAAAATCACGTCCGGAGCCCGAAAAAATCCTTCTCGGGCCGCGATGGCCGAAATCGACTTTTGAAGGTGAAAATGGCGACCCGGGCTGCGGAGCCAGAAATCCACATCCAGAGCGCGAAAACGTCCTCCTCGTGCCACGATGACCGAAATCGACTTTTGAGGCCAGAAATGGAGACACGGGCTTCGGAGGCCAAAATGCATATTCGGAGGCTGAAACGCCCTCCTCAACCCGCGATGGACAAAATTGACTTCTGGATTTGAAAACGTCGAAACGGGCTGCGTAGGCCTAAATCCACATCCGGTGCCCCGAAAACACACCTGTTTGGGCTGTGATGGCCAAAATCGACTTTTGAAGCCGGAATCGGAGACTCCGGGCTGTGGAGCCAGAAATTCACCTCCGGAGCCCAAAAACGTCCTCCTCATGCTGCGATGGCCGAAATTGACTTTTGAAGACAAAAACGGCGACCCGGGCTGCTGACCGAGAAAATCACTTCCAGACCCTGAATACGCCCTCTTCGGGCCGCGATGGCCAAAATCGACTTTTGAAGCCGAAAACGGCGACCCGGGCCGCGGCGCCAGAAATTCATGTCCGGAGCCTGAAAACATCCTCCTCGGGCCATGATGGCCATATCGAATTTTGAAGCCCAAAACGGCGACCCGGGCCGCGGCGCCAGAAATTCATGTCCGGAGCCTGAAAACATCCTCCTCGGGCGATGATGGCCGAAATCCACTTCTGAAGGTGAAAACGGTGACCCCGGGTGGCGGAGAGAGAAAATCACGTCCGGAGCCCGAAATGCCCTTCCTGGGCCACGATGACCGAAATCGACTTTTGAGGCCAAAAATGGAGACACGGGCTTCGGAGGCAAAAATGTACGTTCAGAGGCTGAAAACGCCCTCCTCAAGCCGCGATGGACAAAATTGACTTCTGTAGTTGAAAACGTCGAAATGGGCTGCGTAGGCCTAAATCCACATCCGGTGCCCGAAAACACCCTCTTCGGGCCGTGTTGGCCGAAATCGACTTTTGAAGCCGAAAACGGTGACCCGGCTGCGGAGCCAGTAATCCATGTCCGGAGCCCGATAATGCTATCCTCGTGCCGCGATGCCCGAAATCGACTTTTGAAGCCAAAAACGGCGACCCGGGCTGCGGACCGAGAAAATCACTTCCAGAGCCTGAATACGCCCTACTCAGGCCGCGATGGCCGAAATCGACTTATGAAGGTGAAAATGGCGACACGGGCTGCGGAGCCAGAATCCACAACCCGAGCGCAAAAACGTCCTCCTCGCGCCACGATGACCGAAATCGACTTTAGAGGCCAAAAATGGATACAAGGGCTCCGGAGGCCAAAATGCACGTTCGGAGCCTGAAAACGCCCTCCTCAAGCCGCGATGGACAAAATTGACTTCTGTAGCTGAAAACGTCGAAATGGGCTTCGTAGGCCTAAATCCACGTCCGGTGCCCGAAAACACCCTCTTCGGGCCGTGATGGCCAAAATAGACTTTTGAAGCCGAAAACGGCGACCCGGGCTGCGGAGCCAGTAATCCATGTCCGGAGCCCGATAACGCTATCCTCGTGCCGCGATGCCCGAAATCGACTTTTGAAGCCAAAAAACGGCGACCCGGGCTGCGGACCGAGAAAATCACTTCCAGAGCCTGAATACGCCCTACTCGGGCCGCGATGGCCAAAATCGACTTTTGAAGCCGGAATCGGAGACCCGGGCAGGGGAGCCAGAAATTCACCTCCGGAGCCCAAAAACGTCCCTCCTCATGCTGCGATGGCCGAATTGACTTTTGAAGACAAAAACGGCGACCCGGGCTGCTGACCGAGAAAATCACTTCCAGAGCCTGAATACGCCCTACTCGGGCCGCGATGGCCAAATCGAGTTTTTGAAGCCGAAAACGGCGACCCGGGCCGCGGCGCCAGAAATTCATGTCCGGAGCCTGAAAACATCCTCCTCGGGCCATGATGGCCGAAATCCACTTCTGAAGGTGAAAACGGTGACCCCGTGCGGCGGAGTGAGAAAATCACCTGCGGAGCCCGAAAACGCCCTATTCGGGCCGCGATGGCCGAAATCGACTTTTGAAGCCAAAAACGGCGAACCGGGCTGCGTAGCCAGAAATCCACATCCAGAGCGCGAAAACGTCCTCCTCGTGCCACGATGACCGAAATCGACTTTAGAGGCCAAAATGGAGACACGGGCTCCGGAGGCCAAAATGCACGTTCGGAGCCTGAAAAACGCCCTCCTCAAGACGCGATGGACAAAATTGACATCTGTAGCTGAAAACGTCGAAATGGGCTTCGTAGGCCTAAATCCACGTCCGGTGCCCGAAAACACCCTCTTCGGGCCGTGATGGCCAAAATAGACTTTTGAAGCCGAAAACGGCGACCCGGGCTGCGGAGCCAGTAATCCATGTCCGGAGCCCGATAACGCTATCCTCGTGCCGCGATGGCCGAAATCGACTTTTGAAGCCAAAAAACGGCGACCCGGGCTGCGGACCGAGAAAAATCACTTCCAGAGCCTGAATACGCCCTACTCGGGCCGCGATGGCCAAAATCGACTTTTGAAGCCTGAATCGGAGACCCGGCTGTGGAGCCAGAAATTCATGTCTGGAGCCTGAAGACATCCTCCTCGGGCCATGATGGCCGAAATCCACTTCTGAAGGTGAAACGGTGACCCCGGGCGGCGGAGAGAGAAAATCACCTGCGGAGCCCGAAAACGCCCTATTCGGGCCGCGATGGCCGAAATCGACTTTTGAAGGTCAAAATGGCGACCCGGGCAGCGGAGCGAAAAAATCACGTCCGGAGCCCGAAAAATCCCTTCTCGGGCCGCGATGGCCGAAATCGACTTTTGAAGGTGAAAATGGCGACCCCGGGCTGCGGAGCCAGAAATCCACATCCAGAGCGCGAAAACGTCCTCCTCGTGCCACGATGACCGAAATCGACTTTTGAAGCCAGAAATGGAGACACGGGCTTCGGAGGCCAAAATGCATATTCGGAGGCTGAAAACGCCCTCCTCAACCCGCGATGGACAAAATTGACTTCTGGATTTGAAAACGTCGAAACGGGCTGCGTAGGCCTAAATCCACATCCGGTGCCCGAAAACACCCTGTTGGGGCCGTGATGGCCAAAATCGACTTTTGAAGCCGGAATCGGAGACCCGGGCTGTGGAGCCCAGAAATTCACCTCCGGAGCCCAAAAACGTCCTCCTCATGCTGCGATGGCCGAAATTGACTTTTGAAGACAAAAACGGCGACCCGGGCTGCCGACCGAGAAAATCACTTCCAGACCCTGAATACGCCCTAACTCGGGCCGCGATGGCCAAAATCGACTTTTGAAGCCGAAAACGGCGACCCGGGCCGCGGCGCCAGAAATTCATGTCCGGAGCCTGAAAACATCCTCCTCGGGCCATGATGGCCATATCGAATTTTGAAGCCCAAAACGGCGACCCGGGCCGCGGCGCCAGAAATTCCATGTCCGGAGCCTGAAAACATCCTCCTCCGCCATGATGGCCGAAATCCACTTCTGAAGGTGAAAACGGTGACCCCGGGTGGCGGAGAGAGAAAATCACGTCCGGAGCCCGAAATGCCCTTCCTGGGCCACGATGACCGAAATCGACTTTTGAGGCCAAAAATGGAGACACGGGCTTCGGAGGCCAAAATGTACGTTCGGAGGCTGAAAACGCCCTCCTCAAGCCGCGATGGACAAAATTGACTTCTGTAGTTGAAAACGTCGAAATGGCTGCGTAGGCCTAAATCCACATCCGGTGCCCGAAAACACCCTCTTCGGGCCGTGTTGGCCGAAATCGACTTTTGAAGCCGAAAACGGTGACCCGGGCTGCGGAGCCAGTAATCCATGTCCGGAGCCCGATAATGCTATCCTCGTGCCGCGATGCCCGAAATCGACTTTTGAAGCCAAAAACGTCGACCCGGGCTGCGGACCGAGAAAATCACTTCCAGAGCCTGAATACGCCCTACTCGGGCCGCGATGGCCGAAATCGAGTTTTGAAGCCGAAAACAGCGACCCGGGCCGCGGCGCCAGAAATTCATGTCTGGAGCCTGAAGACATCCTCCTCGGGCCATGATGGCCGAAATCCACTTCTGAAGGTGAAAACGGTGACCCCGGGCGGCGGAGAGAGAAAATCACCTGCGGAGCCCGAAAACGCCCTATTCGGGCCGCGATGGCCGAAATCGACTTTTGAAGGTCAAAATGGCGACCCGGGCAGCGGAGCGAAAAAATCACGTCCGGAGCCCGAAAAATCCTTTCTCGGGCCGCGATGGCCGAAATCGACTTTTGAAGGTGAAAACATGGGCTGCGGAGCCAGAAATCCACATCCCGAGCGCAAAAACGTCCTCCTCGCGCCACGATGACCGAAATCGACTTTAGAGGCCAAAAATGGATACAAGGGCTCCGGAGGCCAAAATGCACGTTCGGAGCCTGAAAACGCCCTCCTCAAGCCGCGATGGACAAAATTGACTTCTGTAGCTGAAAACGTCGAAATGGGCTTCGTAGGCCTAAATCCACGTCCGGTGCCCGAAAACACCCTCTTCGGGCCGTGATGGCCAAAATAGACTTTTGAAGCCGAAAACGGCGACCCGGGCTGCGGAGCCAGTAATCCATGTCCGGAGCCCGATAACGCTATCCTCGTGCCGCGATGCCCGAAATCGACTTTTGAAGCCAAAAACGGCGACCCGGGCTGCGGACCGAGAAAATCACTTCCAGAGCCTGAATACGCCCTACTCGGGCCGCGATGGCCAAAATCGACTTTTGAAGCCGGAATCGGAGACCCGTGCAGGGGAGCCAGAAATTCACCTCCGGAGCCCAAAAACGTCCTCCTCATGCTGCGATGGCCGAATTGACTTTTGAAGAAAAAAACGGCGACCCGGGCTGCTGACCGAGAAAATCACTTCCAGAGCCTGAATACGCCCTACTCGGGCCGCGATGGCCAAATAGAGTTTTGAAGCCGAAAACGGCGACCCGGGCCGCGGCGCCAGAAATTCATGTCCGGAGCCTGAAAACATCCTCCTCGGGCCATGATGGCCGAAATCCACTTCTGAAGGTGAAAACGGTGACCCCGTGCGGCGGAGTGAGAAAATCACCTGCGGAGCCCGAAAACGCCCTATTCGGGCCGCGATGGCCGAAATCGACTTTTGAAGCCAAAAACGGCGAACCGGGCTGCGGAGCCAGAAATCCACATCCAGAGCGCGAAAACGTCCTCCTCGTGCCACGATGACCGAAATCGACTTTAGAGGCCAAAAATGGAGACACGGGCTCCGGAGGCCAAAATGCACGTTCGGAGCCTGAAAACGCCCTCCTCAAGACGCGATGGACAAAATTGACATCTGTAGCTGAAAACGTCGAAATGGGCTTCGTAGGCCTAAATCCACGTCCGGTGCCCGAAAACACCCTGTTCGGGCCGTGATGGCCGAAATCGACTTTTGAAGCCGAAAACGGCGACCCGGGCTGCCGAGCCAGTAATCCATGTCAGGAGCCCGATAACGCTATCCTCGTGCCGCGATGCCCGAAATCGACTTTTGAAGCCAAAAACGGCGACCCGGGCTGCGGACCGAGAAAATCACTTCCAGAGCCTGAATACGCCCTACTCGGGCCGCGATGGCCAAAATCGACTTTTGAAGCCGGAATCGGAGACCCGGGCTGTGGAGCCAGAAATTCACCTCCGGAGCCCAAAAACGTCATCCTCATGCTGCGATGGCCGAAATTGACTTTTGAAGACAAAAACGGCGACCCGGGCTGCGGACCGAGAAAATCACTTTCAGAACCTGAATACGCCCTACTCGGGCCGCGATGGCCAAAATCGAGTTTTGAAGCCGAAAACGGCGACCCGGGCCGCGGCGCCAGAAATTCATGTCCGGAGCCTGAAAACATCCTCCTCGGGCCATGATGGCCGAAATCCACTTCTGAAGGTGAAAACGGTGACCCGGGCAGTGCGGAGCCTGAAAACGCCCTATTCGGGCCGCGATGGCCGAAATCGACTTTTGAAGCCGAAAACGGCGACCCGGGCCAAGGACTGAGAAAATCACGAGCGGAGCCCGAAAAAGCCCTTCTCGGGCCGCGATGGCCGAAATCGACTTTTGAAGCCGAAAGCGGCGACACGGGCTGCGGAGCCAGAAATCCACATCCAGAGCGCGAAAACGTCCTCCTCGTGCCACGATAATCGAAATCGACTTTTGAGGCCAAAAATGGAGACACGGGCTTCGGAGGCCAAAATGCACGTTCGGAGCCTGAAAACGCCCTCCTCAATCCGCGATGGACAAAATTGACTTCTGTAGCTGAAAACGTCGAAACGGGCTTCGTAGGCCTAAATCCACGTCCGGTGCCCGAAAACACCCTCTTCGGGCCGTGATGGCCAAAATAGACTTTTGAAGCCGAAAACGGCGACCCGGGCTGCGGAGCCAGTAATCCATGTCCGGAGCCCGATAACGCTATCCTCGTGCCGCGATGGCCGAAATCGACTTTTGAAGCCAAAAACGGTGACCCGGCTACGGACCAAGTAAATCACTTCCAGAGCCTGAATACGCCCTACTCGGGCCGCGATGGCCAAAATCGACTTTTGAAGCCGGAATCGGAGACCCGGGCTGTGGAGCCAGAAATTCACCTCCGGAGCCCAAAAACGTCCTCCTCATGATGCGATGGCCGAAATTGACTTTTGAAGACAAAAACGGCGACCCGGGCTGCGGACCGAGAAAATCACTTCCAGAGCCAGAGTACGCCCTACTCGGGCCGCGATGGCCAAAATCGAGTTTTGAAGCCGAAAACAGCGACCCGGGCCGTGGCGCCAGAAATTCATGTCTGGAGCCTGAAGACATCCTCCTCGGGCCATGATGGCCGAAATCCACTTCTGAAGGTGAAAACGGTGACCCCGGCGGCGGAGAGAGAAAATCACCTGCGGAGCCCGAAAACGCCCTATTCGGGCCGCGATGGCCGAAATCGACTTTGAAGCCGAAAACGGCGACCCGGGCCAAGGACTGAGAAAATCACGAGCGGAGCCCGAAAAAGCCCTTCTCGGGCCGCGATGGCCGAAATCGACTTTTGAAGCCGAAAGCGGCGACACGGGCTGCGGAGCCAGAAATCCACATCCAGAGCGCGAAAACGTCCTCCTCGTGCCACGATGATCGAAATCGACTTTTGAGGCCAGAAATGGAGACACGGGCTTCGGAGGCCAAAATGCACGTTCGGAGGCTGAAAACGCCCTCCTCAACCCGCGATGGACAAAATTGACTTCTGGAGTTGAAAACGTCAAAACGGGCTGCGTAGGCCTAAATCCACATCCGGTGCCCGAAAACACCCTGTTCGGGCCGTGATGGCCGAAATCGACTTTTGAAGCCCAAAACGGCGACCCGGGCTGCGGAGCCAGTAATCCATGTCCGGAGCCCGATAACGCTATCCTCGTGCCGCGATGCCCGAAATCGACTTTTGAAGCCAAAAACGGCGACCCGGGCTGCGGACCGAGAAAATCACTTCCAGAGCCTGAATACGCCCTACTCGGGCCGCGATGGCCAAAATCGACTTTTGAAGCCGGAATCGGAGACCCGGCTGTGGAGCCAGAAATTCACCTCCGGAGCCCAAAAACGTCCTTCTCATGCTGCGATGGCCGAAATTGACTTTTGAAGACAAAAACGGCGACCCGGGCTGCTGACCGAGAAAATCACTTCCAGACCCTGAATACGCCCTACTCGGGCCGCGATGGCCAAAATCGACTTTTGAAGCCGAAAACGGCGACCCGGGCCGCGGCGCCAGAAATTCATGTCCGGAGCCCTGAAAACATCCTCCTCGGGCCATGATGGCCATATCGAGTTTTGAAGCCCAAAACGGCGACCCGGGCCGCGGCGCCAGAAATTCATGTCCGGAGCCTGAAAACATCCTCCTCGGGCCATGATGGCCGAAATCCACTTCTGAAGGTGAAAACGGTGACCCCGGGTGGCAGAGAGAGAAAATCACGTCCGGAGCCCGAAATGCCCTTCCTGGGCCACGATGACCGAAATCGACTTTTGAGGCCAAAAATGGAGACACGGGCTTCGGAGGCCAAAATGTACGTTCGGAGGCTGAAAACGCCCTCCTCAAGCCGCGATGGACAAAATTGACTTCTGTAGTTGAAAACGTCGAAACGGGCTGCGTAGGCCTAAATCCACATCCGGTGCCCGAAAACACCCTCTTCGGGCCGTGTTGGCCGAAATCGACTTTTGAAGCCGAAAACGGTGACCCGGGCTGCGGAGCCAGTAATCCATGTCCGGAGCCCGATAATGCTATCCTCGTGCCGCGATGCCCGAAATCGACTTTTGAAGCCAAAAACGGCGACCCGGGCTGCGGAACGAGAAAATCACTTCCAGAGCCTGAATACGCCCTGACTCGGGCCGCGATGGCCAAAATCGAGTTTTGAAGCCGAAAACGGCGACCAGGGCCAAGGACTGAGAAAATCACGTGCGGAGCCCGAAAAAGCCCTTCCTGGGCCGCGATGTCCGAAATTGACTTTTGAAGACAAAAACGGCGACCCGGGCTGCGGACCGAGAAAATCACTTCCAGAGCCTGAATACGCCCTACTCGGGCCGCGATGGCCAAAATCGAGTTTTGAAGCCAAAAACGGCGACCCAGGCCGCGGCGCCAGAAATTCATGTCCGGAGCCTGAAAACATCATCCTCGGGCCGTGATGGCCGAAATCGACTTTTGAAGCCGAAAACGTCGACCCGGGCTGCGGACCGAGAAAATCACTTCCAGAGCCTGAATACGCCCTACTCGGGCCGCGATGGCCGAAATCGACTTATGAAGGTGAAAATGGCGACACGGGCTGCGGAGCCAGAAATCCACATCCCGAGCGCAAAAACGTGCTCCTCGCGCCACGATGACCGAAATCGACTTTAGAGGCCAAAAATGGAGACACGGGCTCCGGAGGCCAAAATGCACGTTCGGAGCCTGAAAACGCCCTCCTCAAGCCGCGATGGACAAAATTGACTTCTGTAGCTGAAAACGTCGAAATGGGCTTCGTAGGCCTATATCCACGTCCGGTGCCCGAAAACACCCTCTTCGGGCCGTGATGGCCAAAATAGACTTTTGAAGCCGAAAACGGCGACCCGGGCTGCGGAGCCAGTAATCCATGTCCGGAGCCCGATAACGCTATCCTCGTGCCGCGATGCCCGAAATCGACTTTTGAAGCCAAAAACGGCGACCCGGGCTGTGGACCGAGAAAATCACTTCCAGAGCCTGAATACGCCCTACTCGGGCCGCGATGGCCAAAATCGACTTTTGAAGCCGGAATCGGAGACCCGGGCAGGGGAGCCAGAAATTCACCTCCGGAGCCCAAAAACGTCCTCCTCATGCTGCGATGGCCGAATTGACTTTTGAAGACAAAAACGGCGACCCGGGCTGCTGACCGAGAAAATCACTTCCAGAGCCTGAATACGCCCTACTCGGGCCGCGATGGCCAAATCGAGTTTTGAAGCCGAAAACGGCGACCCGGGCCGCGACGCCAGAAATTCATGTCCGGAGCCTGAAAACATCCTCCTCGAGCCATGATGGCCGAAATCCACTTCTGAAGGTGAAAACGGTGACCCCGGGCGGCGGAGTGACAAAATCACCTGCGGAGCCCGAAAACGCCCTATTCGGGCCACGATGGCCGAAATCGACTTTTGAAGCCAAAAACGGCGACCCGGGCCGCGGAGCGAAAAAATCACGTCCGGAGCCCGAAAAAGCCCTTCTCGGGCCGCGATGGCCGAAATCGACTTTTGAAGGTGAAAATGGCGACCCGGGCTGCGGAGCCAGAAATCCACATCCAGAGCGCGAAAACGTCCTCCTCGCGCCACGATGACCGAAATCGACTTTTGAGGCCAAAAATGGAGACACGGGCTTCGGAGACCAAAATGCACATTCGGAGGCTGAAAACGCCCTCCTCAACCCGCGATGGACAAAATTGACTTCTGTTGTTGAAAACGTCGAAACGGGCTGCGTAGGCCTAAATCCACTTCCAGAGCCTGAATACACCCTACTCGGGCCGCTATGGCCAAAAAAGACTTTTGAAGCCAGAATCGGAGACCCGGGCTGTGGAGCCTAAAATTCACCTCCGGAGCCCAAAAACGTCCTCCTCATGCTGCGATGGCCGAAATTGACTTTTGAAGACAAAAACGGCGACCCGGGCTGCGGACCGAGAAAATCACTTCCAGAGCCTGAATACGCCCTCTTCGGGCCGCGATGGCCAAAATCGAGTTTTGAAGCCGAAAACGGCGACCCGGGCCGCGGCGCCAGAAATTCATGTCCGGAGCCTGAAAACATCCTCCTCGGGCCATGATGGCCGAAATCCACTTCTGAAGGTGAAAACGGTGACCCGGGCAGCGGAGTGAGAAAATCACCTGCGGAGCCCGAAAACGCCCTATTCGGGCCGCGATGGCCGAAATCGACTTTTGAAGCCGAAAACGGCGACCCGGGCCAAGGACTGAGAAAATCACGAGCGGAGCCCGAAAAAGCCCTTCTCGGGCCGCGATGGCCGAAATCGACTTTTGAAGCCGAAAGCGGCGACACGGGCTGCGGAGCCAGAAATCCACATCCAGAGCGCGAAAACGTCCTCCTCGTGCCACGATGATCGAAATCGACTTTTGAGGCCAAAAATGGAGACACGGGCTTCGGAGGCCAAAATGCACGTTCGGAGCCTGAAAACGCCCTCCTCAAGCCGCGATGGACAAAATTGACTTCTGTAGCTGAAAACGTCGAAACGGGCTTCGTAGGCCTAAATCCACGTCCGGTGCCCGAAAACACCCTCTTCGGGCCGCGATGGCCGAAATCGACTTTTGAAGCCAAAAACGGCCTCCCGGGCTGCGGACCGAGAAAATCACTTCCAGAGCCTGAATACGCCCTACTCGGGCCGCGATGGCCAAAATCGACTTTTGAAGCCGGAATCGGAGACCCGGGCTGTGGAGCCAGAAATTCACCTCCGGAGCCCAAAAACGTCCTCCTCATGCTGCGATGGCCGAAATTGACTTTTGAAGACAAAAACGGCGACCCGGGCTGCGGACCGAGAAAATCACTTCCAGAGCCAGAGTACGCCCTTCTCGGGCCGCGATGGCCAAAATCGAGTTTTGAAGCCGAAAACAGCGACCCGGGCCGCGGCGCCAGAAATTCATGTCTGGAGCCTGAAGACATCCTCCTCGGGCCATGATGGCCGAAATCCACTTCTGAAGGTGAAAACGGTGACCCCGGGCGGCGGAGAGAGAAAATCACCTGCGGAGCCCGAAAACGCCCTATTCGGGCCGCGATGGCCGAAATCGACTTTTGACGGTCAAAATGGCGACCCGGGCTGCGGAGCCAGAAATCCACATCCAGAGCGTGAAAACGTCCTCCTCGTGCCACGATGACCGAAATCGACTTTTGAGGCCAGAAATGGAGACACGGGCTTCGGAGGCCAAAATGCACGTTCGGAGGCTGAAAACGCCCTCCTCAACCCGCGATGGACAAAATTGACTTCTGGAGTTGAAAACGTCAAAACGGGCTGCGTAGGCCTAAATCCACATCCGGTGCCCGAAAACACCCTGTTCGGGCCGTGATGGCCGAAATCGACTTTTGAAGCCCAAAACGGCGACCCGGGCTGTGGAGCCAGAAATTCACCTCCGGAGCCCAAAAACGTCCTCCTCATGCTGCGATGGCCGAAATCGAATTTGAAGCCAAAAACGGCGACCCGGGCTGCGGACCGAGAAAATCACTTCCAGACCCTGAATACGCCCTACTCGGGCCGCGATGGCCAAAATCGACTTTTGAAGCCGAAAACGGCGACCCGGGCCGCGGCGCCAGAAATTCATGTCCGGAGCCTGAAAACATCCTCCTCGGGCCATGATGGCCATATCGAGTTTTGAAGCCCAAAACGGCGACCCGGGCCGCGGCGCCAGAAATTCATGTCCGGAGCCTGAAAACATCCTCCTCAGGCCATGATGGCCGAAATCCACTTCTGAAGGTGAAAACGGTGACCCCGGGTGGCAGAGAGAGAAAATCACGTCCGGAGCCCGAAATGCCCTTCCTGGGCCACGATGACCGAAATCGACTTTTGAGGCCAAAAATGGAGACACGGGCTTCGGAGGCCAAAATGTACGTTCGGAGGGTGAAAACGCCCTCCTCAAGCCGCGATGGACAAAATTGACTTCTGTAGTTGAAAACGTCGAAACGGGCTGCGTAGGCCTAAATCCACATCCGGTGCCCGAAAACACCCTCTTCGGGCCGTGTTGGCCGAAATCGACTTTTGAAGCCGAAAACGGTGACCCGGGCTGCGGAGCCAGTAATCCATGTCCGGAGCCCGATAATGCTATCCTCGTGCCGCGATGCCCGAAATCGACTTTTGAAGCCAAAAACGGCGACCCGGGCTGCGGAACGAGAAAATCACTTCCAGAGCCTGAATACGCCCTACTCGGGCCGCGATGGCCAAAATCGAGTTTTGAAGCCGAAAACGGCGACCAGGGCCAAGGACTGAGAAAATCACGTGCGGAGCCCGAAAAAGCCCTTCCTGGGCCGCGATGTCCGAAATTGACTTTTGAAGACAAAAACGGCGACCCGGGCTACGGACCGAGAAAATCACTTCCAGAGCCTGAATACGCCCTACTCGGGCCGCGATGGCCAAAATCGAGTTTTGAAGCCAAAAACGGCGACCCAGGCCGCGGCGCCAGAAATTCATGTCCGGAGCCTGAAAACATCATCCTCGGGCCGTGATGGCCGAAATCGACTTTTGAAGCCGAAAACGTCGACCCGGGCTGCGGACCGAGAAAATCACTTCCAGAGCCTGAATACGCCCTACTCGGGCCGCGATGGCCGAAATCGAATTATGAAGGTGAAAATGGCGACACGGGCTGCGGAGCCAGAAATCCACATCCCGAGCGCAAAAACGTCCTCCTCGCGCCACGATGACCGAAATCGACTTTAGAGGCCAAAAATGGAGACACGGGCTCCGGAGGCCAAAATGCACGTTCGGAGCCTGAAAACGCCCTCCTCAAGCCGCGATGGACAAAATTGACTTCTGTAGTTGAAAACGTCGAAACGGGCTGCGTAGGCCTAAATCCACATCCGGTGCCCGAAAACACCCTCTTCGGGCCGTGTTGGCCGAAATCGACTTTTGAAGCCGAAAACGGTGACCCGGGCTGCGGAGCCAGTAATCCATGTCCGGAGCCCGATAACGCTATCCTCGTGCCGCGATGCCCGAAATCGACTTTTGAAGCCAAAAACGGCGACCCGGGCTGCGGACCGAGAAAATCACTTCCAGAGCCTGAATACGCCCTACTCGGGCCACGATGGCCAAAATCGACTTTTGAAGCCGGAATCGGAGACCCGGGCAGGGGAGCCAGAAATTCACCTCCGGAGCCCAAAAACGTCCTCCTCATGCTGCGATGGCCGAATTGACTTTTGAAGACAAAAACGGCGACCCGGGCTGCTGACCGAGAAAATCACTTCCAGAGCCTGAATACGCCCTACTCGGGCCGCGATGGCCAAATCGAGTTTTGAAGCCGAAAACGGCGACCCGGGCCGCGACGCCAGAAATTCATGTCCGGAGCCTGAAAACATCCTCCTCGGGCCATGATGGCCGAAATCCACTTCAGAAGGTGAAAACGGTGACCCCGGGCGGCGGAGTGAGAAAATCACCTGCGGAGCCCGAAAACGCCCTATTCGGGCCGCGATGGCCGAAATTGACTTTTGAAGCCAAAAACGGCGACCCGGGCCGCGGAGCGAAAAAATCACGTCCGGAGCCCGAAAAAGCCCTTCTCGGGCCGCGATGGCCGAAATCGACTTTTGAAGGTGAAAATGGCGACCCGGGCTGCGGAGCCAGAAATCCACATCCAGAGCGCGAAAACGTCCTCCTCGCGCCACGATGACCGAAATCGACTTTTGAGGCCAAAAATGGAGACACGGGCTTCGGAGACCAAAATGCACATTCGGAGGCTGAAAACGCCCTCCTCAACCCGCGATGGACAAAATTGACTTCTGTTGTTGAAAACGTCGAAACGGGCTGCGTAGGCCTAAATCCACTTCCAGAGCCTGAATACACCCTACTCGGGCCGCGATGGCCAAAATCGACTTTTGAAGCCAGAATCGGAGACCCGGGCTGTGGAGCCTAAAATTCACCTCCGGAGCCCAAAAACGTCCTCCTCATGCTGCGATGGCCGAAATTGACTTTTGAAGACAAAAACGGCGACCCGGGCTGCGGACCGAGAAAATCACTTCCAGAGCCTGAATACGCCCTCTTCGGGCCGCGATGGCCAAAATCGACTTTTGAAGCCGAAAACGGCGACCCAGGCCGCGGCGCCAGAAATTCATGTCCGGAGCCTGAAAACATCCTCCTTGGGCCATGAGGGCCGAAATCCACTTCTGAAGGTGAAAACGGTGACCCGGGCAGCGGAGTGAGAAAATTACCTGCGGAGCCCGAAAACGCCCTATTCGGGCCGCGATGGCCGAAATCGACTTTTGAAGCCGAAAACGGCGAACCGGGTTGCGGACCGAGAAAATCACTTCCAGAGCCTGAATACGCCCTACTCGGGCCGCGATGGCCAAAATCGACTTTTGAAGCCGGAATCGGAGACCCGGGCAGGGGAGCCAGAAATTCACCTCCGGAGCCCAAAAACGTCCTCCTCATGCTGCGATGGCCGAAATTGACTTTTGAAGACAAAAACGGCGACCCGGGCTGCGGACCGAGAAAATCACTTTCAGAACCTGAATACGCCCTACTCGGGCCGCGATGGCCAAAATCGAGTTTTGAAGCCGAAAACGGCGACCCGGGCCGCGGCGCCAGAAATTCATGTCCGGAGCCTGAAAACATCCTCCTCGGGCCATGATGGCCGAAATCCACTTCTGAAGGTGAAAACGGTGACCCGGGCAGCGGAGTGAGAAAATCACCTGCGGAGCCCGAAAACGCCCTATTCGGGCCGCGATGGCTGAAATCGACTTTTGAAGCCGAAAACGGCGACCCGGGCCAAGGACTGAGAAAATCACGAGCGGAGCCCGAAAAAGCCCTTCTCGGGCCGCGATGGCCGAAATCGACTTTTGAAGCCGAAAGCGGCGACACGGGCCGCGGAGCCAGAAATCCACATCCAGAGCGCGAAAACGTCCTCCTCGTGCCACGATGATCGAAATCGACTTTTGAGGCCAAAAATGGAGACACGGGCTTCGGAGGCCAAAATGCACGTTCGGAGCCTGAAAACGCCCTCCTCAAGCCGCGATGGACAAAATTGACTTCTGTAGCTGAAAACGTCGAAACGGGCTTCGTAGGCCTAAATCCACGTCCGGTGCCCGAAAACACCCTCTTCGGGCCGTGATGGCCAAAATAGACTTTTGAAGCCGAAAACGGCGACCCGGGCTGCGGAGCCAGTAATCCATGTCCGGAGCCCGATAACGCTATCCTCGTGCCGCGATGGCCGAAATCGACTTTTGAAGCCAAAAACGGTGACCCGGGCTGCGGACCGAGAAAATCACTTCCAGAGCCTGAATACGCCCTACTCGGGCCGCGATGGCCAAAATCGACTTTTGAAGCCGGAATCGGAGACCCGGGCTGTGGAGCCAGAAATTCACCTCCGGAGCCCAAAAACGTCCTCCTCATGCTGCGATGGCCGAAATTGACTTTTGAAGACAAAAACGGCGACCCGGGCTGCGGACCGAGAAAATCACTTCCAGAGCCAGAGTACGCCCTTCTCGGGCCGCGATGGCCAAAATCGAGTTTTGAAGCCGAAAACAGCGACCCGGGCCGCGGCGCCAGAAATTCATGTCTGGAGCCTGAAGACATCCTCCTCGGGCCATGATGGCCGAAATCCACTTCTGAAGGTGAAAACGGTGACCCCGGGCGGCGGAGAGAGAAAATCACCTGCGGAGCCCGAAAACGCCCTATTCGGGCCGCGATGGCCGAAATCGACTTTTGAAGGTCAAAATGGCGACCCGGGCAGCGGAGCGAAAAAATCACGTCCGGAGCCCGAAAAATCCTTTCTCGGGCCGCGATGGCCGAAATCGACTTTTGAAGGTGAAAATGGCGACCCGGGCTGCGGAGCCAGAAATCCACATCCAGAGCGCGAAAACGTCCTCCTCGTGCCACGATGACCGAAATCGACTTTTGAGGCCAGAAATGGAGACACGGGCTTCGGAGGCCAAAATGCACGTTCGGAGGCTGAAAACGCCCTCCTCAACCCGCGATGGACAAAATTGACTTCTGGAGTTGAAAACGTCAAAACGGGCTGCGTAGGCCTAAATCCACATTCGGTGCCCGAAAACACCCTGTTCGGGCCGTGATGGCCGAAATCGACTTTTGAAGCCCAAAACGGCGACCCGGGCTGCGGAGCCAGTAATCCATGTCCGGAGGCCGAAAACGCTATCCTCGTGCCGCGATGGCCGAAATCGAATTTGAAGCCAAAAACGGCGACCCGGGCTGCGGACCGAGAAAATCACTTCCAGAGCCTGAATACGCCCTACTCGGGCCGCGATGGCCAAAATCGACTTTTGAAGCCGGAATCGGAGACCCGGGCTGTGGAGCCAGAAATTCACCTCCGGAGCCCAAAAACGTCCTCCTCATGCTGCGATGGCCGAAATTGACTTTTGAAGACAAAAACGGCGACCCGGGCTGCTGACCGAGAAAATCACTTCCAGACCCTGAATACGCCCTACTCGGGCCGCGATGGCCAAAATCGACTTTTGAAGCCGAAAACGGCGACCCGGGCCGCGGCGCCAGAAATTCATGTCCGGAGCCTGAAAACATCCTCCTCGGGCCATGATGGCCATATCGAGTTTTGAAGCCCAAAACGGCGACCCGGGCCGCGGCGCCAGAAATTCATGTCCGGAGCCTGAAAACATCCTCCTCGGGCCATGATGGCCGAAATCCACTTCTGAAGGTGAAAACGGTGACCCCGGGTGGCAGAGAGAGAAAATCACGTCCGGAGCCCGAAATGCCCTTCCTGGGCCACGATGACCGAAATCGACTTTTGAGGCCAAAAATGGAGACACGGGCTTCGGAGGCCAAAATATACGTTCGGAGGCTGAAAACGCCCTCCTCAAGCCGCGATGGACAAAATTGACTTCTGTAGTTGAAAACGTCGAAACGGGCTGCGTAGGCCTAAATCCACATCCGGTGCCCGAAAACACCCTCTTCGGGCCGTGTTGGCCGAAATCGACTTTTGAAGCCGAAAACGGTGACCCGGGCTGCGGAGCCAGTAATCCATGTCCGGAGCCCGATAATGCTATCCTCGTGCCGCGATGCCCGAAATCGACTTTTGAAGCCAAATACGGCGACCCGGGCTGCGGAACGAGAAAATCACTTCCAGAGCCTGAATACGCCCTACTCGGGCCGCGATGGCCAAAATCGAGTTTTGAAGCCCAAAACGGCGACCAGGGCCAAGGACTGAGAAAATCACGTGCGGAGCCCGAAAAAGCCCTTCCTGGGCCGCGATGTCCGAAATTGACTTTTGAAGACAAAAACGGCGACCCGGGCTGCGGACCGAGAAAATCACTTCCAGAGCCTGAATACGCCCTACTCGGGCCGCGATGGCCAAAATCGAGTTTTGAAGCCAAAAACGGCGACCCAAGCCGCGGCGCCAGAAATTCATGTCCGGAGCCTGAAAACATCATCCTCGGGCCGTGATGGCCGAAATCGACTTTTGAAGCCGAAAACGTCGACCCGGGCTGCGGACCGAGAAAATCACTTCCAGAGCCTGAATACGCCCTACTCGGGCCGCGATGGCCGAAATCGACTTATGAAGGTGAAAATGGCGACACGGGCTGCGGAGCCAGAAATCCACATCCCGAGCGCAAAAACGTCCTCCTCGCGCCACGATGACCGAAATCGACTTTAGAGGCCAAAAATGGAGACACGGGCTCCGGAGGCCAAAATGCACGTTCGGAGCCTGAAAACGCCCTCCTCAAGCCGCGATGGACAAAATTGACTTCTGTAGCTGAAAACGTCGAAATGGGCTTCGTAGGCCTAAATCCACGTCCGGTGCCCGAAAACACCCTCTTCGGGCCGTGATGGCCAAAATAGACTTTTGAAGCCGAAAACAGCGACCCGGGCTGCTGACCGAGAAAATCACTTCCAGAGCCTGAATACGCCCTACTCGGGCCGCGATGGCCAAATCGAGTTTTGAAGCCGAAAACGGCGACCCGGGCCACGACGCCAGAAATTCATGTCCGGAGCCTGAAAACATCCTCCTCGGGCCATGATGGCCGAAATCCACTTCTGAAGGTGAAAACGGTGACCCCGGGCGGCGGAGTGAGAAAATCACCTCCGGAGCCCGAAAACGCCCTATTCGGGCCGCGATGGCCGAAATCGACTTTTGAAGCCAAAAACGGCGACCCGGGCCGCGGAGCGAAAAAATCACGTCCGGAGCCCGAAATGCCCTTCCTGGGCCACGATGACCGAAATCGACTTTTGAGGCCAAAAATGGAGACACGGGCTTCGGAGACCAAAATGCACATTCGGAGGCTGAAAACGCCCTCCTCAACCCGCGATGGACAAAATTGACTTCTGTTGTTGAAAACGTCGAAACGGGCTGCGTAGGCCTAAATCCACTTCCAGAGCCTGAATACACCCTACTCGGGCCGCGATGGCCAAAATCGACTTTTGAAGCCAGAATCGGAGACCCGGGCTGTGGAGCCTAAAATTCACCTCCGGAGCCCAAAAACGTCCTCCTCATGCTGCGATGGCCGAAATTGACTTTTGAAGACAAAAACGGCGACCCGGGCTGCGGACCGAGAAAATCACTTCCAGAGCCTGAATACGCCCTCTTCGGGCCGCGATGGCCAAAATCGAGTTTTGAAGCCGAAAACGGCGACCCAGGCCGCGGCGCCAGAAATTCATGTCCGGAGCCTGAAAACATCCTCCTCGGGCCATGAGGGCCGAAATCCACTTCTGAAGGTGAAAACGGTGACCCGGGCAGCGGAGTGAGAAAATCACCTGCGGAGCCCGAAAACGCCCTATTCGGGCCGCGATGGCCGAAATCGACTTTTGAAGCCGAAAACGGCGAACCGGGTTGCGGACCGAGAAAATCACTTCCAGAGCCTGAATACGCCCTACTCGGGCCGCGATGGCCAAAATCGACTTTTGAAGCCGGAATCGGAGACCCGGGCAGTGGAGCCAGAAATTCACCTCCGGAGCCCAAAAACGTCCTCCTCATGCTGCGATGGCCGAAATTGACTTTTGAAGACAAAAACGGCGACCCGGGCTGCGGACCGAGAAAATCACTTTCAGAACCTGAATACGCCCTACTCGGGCCGCGATGGCCAAAATCGAGTTTTGAAGCCGAAAACGGCGACCCGGGCCGCGGCGCCAGAAATTCATGTCCGGAGCCTGAAAACATCCTCCTCAGGCCATGATGGCCGAAATCCACTTCTGAAGGTGAAAACGGTGACCCGGGCAGTGGAGTGAGAAAATCACCTGCGGAGCCCGAAAACGCCCTATTCGGGCCGCGATGGCCGAAATCGACTTTTGAAGCCGAAAACGGCGACCCGGGCCAAGGACTGAGAAAATCACGAGCGGAGCCCGAAAAAGCCCTTCTCGGGCCGCGATGGCCGAAATCGACTTTTGAAGCCGAAAGCGGCGACACGGGCTGCGGAGCCAGAAATCCACATCCAGAGCGTGAAAACGTCCTCCTCGTGCCACGATGATCGAAATCGACTTTTGAGGCCAAAAATGGAGACACGGGCTTCGCAGGCCAAAATGCACGTTCGGAGCCTGAAAACGCCCTCCTCAAGCCGCGATGGACAAAATTGACTTCTGTAGCTGAAAACGTCGAAACGGGCTTCGTAGGCCTAAATCCACGTCCGGTGCCCGAAAACACCCTCTTCGGGCCGTGATGGCCAAAATAGACTTTTGAAGCCGAAAACGGCGACCCGGGCTGCGGAGCCAGTAATCCATGTCCGGAGCCCGATAACGCTATCCTCGTGCCGCGATGGCCGAAATCGACTTTTGAAGGTCAAAATGGCGACCCGGGCAGCGGAGCGAAAAAATCACGTCCGGAGCCTGAAAAATCCTTTCTCGGGCCGCGATGGCCGAAATCGACTTTTGAAGGTGAAAATGGCGACCCGGGCTGCGGAGCCAGAAATCCACATCCAGAGCGCGAAAACGTCCTCCTCGTGCCACGATGACCGAAATCGACTTTTGAGGCCAGAAATGGAGACACGGGCTTCGGAGGCCAAAATGCACGTTCGGAGGCTGAAAACGCCCTCCTCAACCCGCGATGGACAAAATTGACTTCTGTAGTTGAAAACGTCGAATCGGGCTGTGTAGGCCTAAATCCACATCCGGTGCCCGAAAACACCCTGTTCGGGCCGTGATGGCCGAAATCGACTTTTGAAGCCGAAAACGGCGACCCGGGCTGCGGAGCCAGTAATCCATGTCCGGAGGCCGAAAACGCTATCTTCGTGCCGCGATGGCCGAAATCGAATTTGAAGCCAAAAACGGCGACCCGGGCTGCGGACCGAGAAAATCACTTCCAGAGCCTGAATACGCCCTACTCGGGCCGCGATGGCCAAAATCGACTTTTGAAGCCGGAATCGGAGACCCGGGCTGTGGAGCCAGAAATTCACCTCCGGAGCCCAAAAACGTCCTCCTCATGCTGCGATGGCCGAAATTGACTTTTGAAGACAAAAACGGCGACCCGGGCTGCTGACCGAGAAAATCACTTCCAGACCCTGAATACGCCCTACTCGGGCCGCGATGGCCAAAATCGACTTTTGAAGCCGAAAACGGCGACCCGGGCCGCGGCGCCAGAAATTCATGTCCGGAGCCTGAAAACATCCTCCTCGGGCCATGATGGCCATATCGAGTTTTGAAGCCCAAAACGGCGACCCGGGCCGCGGCGCCAGAAATTCATGTCCGGAGCCTGAAAACATCCTCCTCGGGCCATGATGGCCGAAATCCAGTTCTGAAGGTGAAAACGTTGACCCCGGGTGGCGGAGAGAGAAAATCACGTCCGGAGCCCGAAATGCCCTTCCTGGGCCACGATGACCGAAATCGACTTTTGAGGCCAAAAATGGAGACACGGGCTTCGGAGGCCAAAATGTACGTTCGGAGGCTGAAAACGCCCTCCTCAAGCCGCGATGGACAAAATTGACTTCTGTAGTTGAAAACGTCGAAACGGGCTGCGTAGGCCTAAATCCACATCCGGTGCCCGAAAACACCCTCTTCGGGCCGTGTTGGCCGAAATCGACTTTTGAAGCCGAAAACGGTGACCCGGGCTGCGGAGCCAGTAATCCATGTCCGGAGCCCGATAATGCTATCCTCGTGCCGCGATGCCCGAAATCGACTTTTGAAGCAAAAAACGGCGACCCGGGCTGCGGAACGAGAAAATCACTTCCAGAGCCTGAATACGCCCTACTCGGGCCGCGATGGCCAAAATCGAGTTTTGAAGCCGAAAACGGCGACCAGGGCCAAGGACTGAGAAAATCACGTGCGGAGCCCGAAAAAGCCCTTCCTGGGCCGCGATGTCCGAAATTGACTTTTGAAGACAAAAACGGCGACCCGGGCTGCGGACCGAGAAAATCACTTCCAGAGCCTGAATACGCCCTACTCGGGCCGCGATGGCCAAAATCGACTTTTGAAGCCGGAATTGGAGACCCGGGCAGGGGAGCCAGAAATTCACCTCCGGAGCCCAAAAACGTCCTCCTCATGCTGCGATGGCCGAAATTGACTTTTGAAGACAAAAACGGCGACCCGGGCTGCGGACCGAGAAAATCACTTCCAGAGCCTGAATACGCCCTCTTCGGGCCGCGATGGCCAAAATCGAGTTTTGAAGCCGAAAACGGCGAACCGGGTTGCGGACCGAGAAAATCGCTTCCAGAGCCTGAATACGCCCTACTCGGGCCGCGATGGCCAAAATCGACTTTTGAAGCCGAAAACGGCGACCCGGGCCGCGGCGCCAGAAATTCATGTCCGGAGCCTGAAAACATCCTCCTCGGGCCATGATGGCCGAAATATACTTCTGAAGGTGAAAACGGTGACCTGGGCAGAGGAGTGAGAAAATCAGCTGCGGAGCCCGAAAACGCCCTATTCGGGCCGCGATGGCCGAAATCGACTTTTGAAGCCGAAAACGGCGAACCGGGTTGCGGACCGAGAAAATCGCTTCCAGAGCCTGAATACGCCCTACTCGGGCCGCGATGGCCAAAATCGACTTTTGAAGCCGAAAACGGCGACCCGGGCCGCGGCGCCAGAAATTCATGTCCGGAGCCTGAAAACATCCTCCTCGGGCCATGATGGCCGAAATATACTTCTGAAGGTGAAAACGGTGACCCCGGGCGGCGGAGAGAGAAAATCACCTGCGGAGCCCGAAAACGCCCTATTCGGGCCGCGATGGCCGAAATCGACTTTTGAAGCCGAAAACGGCGACCCGGGCCAAGGACTGAGAAAATCACGAGCGGAGCCCGAAAAAGCCCTTCCTGGGCCGCGATGGCCGAAATCGACATTGGAAGGTGAAAACGGCGACCCGGGCCGCGGAGCGAGTAAATCACGTGCGGAGCCCGAAAAATCCCTTCTCGGGCCGCGATGGCCGAAATCGACTTTTGAAGCCGAAAGCGGCGACACGGGCTGCGGAGCCAGAAATCCACATCCAGAGCGCGAAAACGTCCTCCTCGTGCCACGATGATCGAAATCGACTTTTGAGGCCAAAAATGGAGACACGGGCTTCGGAGGCCAAAATGCACGTTCGGAGCCTGAAAACGCCCTCCTCAAGCCGCGATGGACAAAATTGACTTCTGTAGCTGAAAACGTCGAAACGGGCTTCGTAGGCCTAAATCCACGTCCGGTGCCCGAAAACACCCTCTTCGGGCCGTGATGGCCAAAATAGACTTTTGAAGCCGAAAACGGCGACCCGGGCTGCGGAGCCAGTAATCCATGTCCGGAGCCCGATAACGCTATCCTCGTGCCGCGATGGCCGAAATCGACTTTTGAAGCCAATAACGGCAACCCGGGCTGCGGACCGAGAAAATCACTTCCAGAGCCTGAATACGCCCTACTCGGGCCGCGATGGCCAAAATCGACTTTTGAAGCCGGAATCGGAGACCCGGGCTGTGGAGCCAGTAATTCACCTCCGGATCCCAAAAACGTCCTCCTCATGCTGCGATGGCCGAAATTGACTTTTGAAGACAAAAACGGCGACCCGGGCTGCGGACCGAGAAAATCACTTCCAGAGCCTGAATACGCCCTACTCGGGCCGCGATGGCCGAAATCGAGTTTTGAAGCCGAAAACGGCGACCCGGGCCGCAGCGCCAGAAATTCATGTCCGGAGCCTGAAAACATCCTCCTCGTGCCATGATGGCCGAAATCCACTTCTGAAGGTGAAAACGGTGACCCCGGGCGGCGGAGAGAGAAAATCACCTGCGGGGCCCGAAAACGCCCTATTGGGGCCGCGATGGCCGAAATTGGCTTTTGAAGGTCAAAATGGCGACCCTGGCCGCGGAGCGAATAAATCACGTCTGGAGCCCGAAAAAGGGCACGTTCGGAGGCTGAAAACGCCCTCCTCAACCCGCGATGGACAAAATTGTCTTCTGGAGTTGAAAACGTCGAAACGGGCTGCGTAGGCCTAAATCCACATCCGGTGCCCGAAAACACCCTGTTCGGGCCGTGATGGCCGAAATCGACTTTTGAAGCCGAAAACGGCGACCCGGGCTGCGGAGCCAGTAATCCATGTCCGGAGGCTGAAAACGCTATCCTCGTGCCGCGATGGCCGAAATCGAATTTGAAGCCAAAAACGGCGACCCGGGCTGCGGACCGAGAAAATCACTTCCAGAGCCTGAATACGCCCTACTCGGGCCGCGATGGCCAAAATCGACTTTTGAAGCCGAAAACGGCAACCCGGGCCGCGGCGCCATTAATTCATGTCCGGAGCCTGAAAACGTCCTCCTCGGGCCATGATGGCCGAAATCCACTTCTGAAGGTGAAAACAGTGACCCCGGGCGGCGGAGAGAGAAAATCACCTGCGGAGCCCGAAAACGCCCTATTTGGGCCGCGATGGCCGAAATTGACTTTTGGAGGTCAAAATGGCAACCCGGGCCGCGGAGCGAAAAAATCACGTCTGGAGCCCGAAAAAGCCCTTCTCGGGCCGCGATGGCCGAAATCGACTTTTGAAGGTGAAAATGGCGACCCGGGCTGCGGAGCCAGAAATCCACATCCAGAGCGCGAAAACGTCCTCCTCGCGCCACGATGACCGAAATCGACATTTGAGGCCAAAAATGGAGACACGGGCTTCGGAGGCCAAAATGCACGTTCGGAGGCTGAAAACACCCTCCTCAACCCGCGATGGACAAAATTGACTTCTGTAGTTGAAAACGTCGAAACGGGCTGCGTAGGCCTAAATCCACGTCCGGTGCCCGAAAACACCCTCTTCGGGCCGTGATGGCCGAAATCGACTTTTGAAGCCGAAAACGGCGACCCGGGCTGCGGAGCCAGTAATCAATGTCCGGAGGCCGAAAACGCTATCCTCGTGCCGCGATGGCCGAAATCGACTTTTGAAGCCAAAAACGGCGACCCGGGCTGCGGACCGAGAAAATCACTTCCAGAGCCTGAATACGCCCTACTCGGGCCGCGATGGCCAAAATCGACTTTTGAAGCCGGAATCGGAGACCCGGGCTTTGGAGCCAGAAATTCACCTCCGGAGCCCAAAAACGTCCTCCTCATGCTGCGATGGCCGAAATTGACTTTTGAAGACAAAAACGGCGACCCGGGCTGCGGACCGAGAAAATCACTTCCAGAGCCTGAATACGCCCTACTCGGGCCGCGATGGCCAAAATCGACTTTTGAACCCGGAATCGGAGACCCGGGCTGTGGAGCCAGAAATTCACCTCCGGAGCCCAAACACGTCCTCCTCATGCTGCGATGGCCGAAATTGACTTTTGAAGACAAAAACGGCGACCCGGGCTGCGGACCGAGAAAATCACTTCCAGAGCCTGAATACGCCCTACTCGGGCCGCGATGGCCAAAATCGAGTTTTGAAGCCGAAAACGGCGACCCGGGCCGCGGCGCCAGAAATTCATGTCCGGAGCCTGAAAACATCCTCCTCGGGCCATGATGGCCGAAATCCACTTCTGAAGGTGAAAACGGTGACCCCGTGCGGCGGAGTGAGAAAATCACCTGCGGAGCCCGAAAACGCCCTATTCGGGCCGCGATGGCCGAAATCGACTTTTGAAGCCGAAAACGGCGACCCGGGCCACGGACTGAGAAAATCACGAGCGGAGCCCGAAAAAGCCCTTCTCGGGCCGCGATGGCCGAAATCGACTTTTGAAGCCAAAAACGGCGACCTGGGCTGCGGAGCCAGAAATCCACATCCAGAGCGCGAAAACGTCCTCCTTGTGCTACGATGACCGAAATCGACTTTTGAGGCCAAAAATGGAGACACGGGCTTCGGAGGCCAAAATGCACGTTCGGAGCCTGAAAACGCCCTCCTCAAGCCGCGATGGACAAAATTGACTTCTGTAGCTGAAAACGTCGAAACGGGCTTCGTAGGCCTAAATCCACGTCCGGTGCCCGAAAACACCCTCTTCGGGCCGTGATGGCCAAAATAGACTTTTGAAGCCGAAAACGGCGACCCGGGCTGCGGAGCCAGAAATTCACCTCCGGAGCGCAAAAACGTCCTCCTCATGCTGCGATGGCCGAAATTGACTTTTGAAGACAAAAACGGCGACCCGGGCTGCGGACCGAGAAAATCGCTTCCAGAGCCTGAATACGCCCTACTCGGGCCGCGATGGCCAAAATCGAGTTTTGAAGCCGAAAATGGCGACCCAGGCCGCGGCGCCAGAAATTCATGTCCGGAGCCTGAAAACATCCTCCTCGGGCCATGATGGCCGAAATCCACTTCTGAAGGTGAGAATGGTGACCCGGGCAGCGGAGTGAGAAAATCACCTGCGGAGCCCGAAAACGCCCTATTCGGGCCGCGATGGCCGAAATCGACTTTTGAAGCCAAAAACGGCGACCCGGGCTGCGGACCGAGAAAATCACTTCCAGAGCCTGAATACGCCCTACTCGGGCCGCGATGGCCAAAATCGACTTTTGAAGCCGGAATCGGAGACCCGGGCTGTGGAGCCAGTAATTCACCTCCGGATCCCAAAAACGTCCTCCTCATGCTGCGATGGCCGAAATTGACTTTTGAAGACAAAAACGGCGACCCGGGCTGCGGAACGAGAAAATCACTTCCAGAGCCTGAATACGCCCTACTCGGGCCGCGATGGCCGAAATCGAGTTTTGAAGCCGAAAACGGCGACCCGGGCCGCAGCGCCAGAAATTCATGTCCGGAGCCTGAAAACATCCTCCTCGTGCCATGATGGCCGAAATCCACTTCTGAAGGTGAAAACGGTGACCCCGGGCGGCGGAGAGAGAAAATCACCTGCGGAGCCCGAAAATGCCCTATTGGGGCCGCGATGGCCGAAATTGACTTTTGAAGGTCAAAATGGCGACCCTGGCCGCGGAGCGAATAAATCACGTCCGGAGCCCGAAAAAGCCCTTCTCGGGCCGCGATGGCCGAAATCGACTTTTGAAGGTGAAAATGGCGACCCGGGCTGCGGAGCCAGAAATCCACATTCAGAGCGCGAAAACGTCCTCCTCGCGCCACGATGACCGAAATCGACTTTTGAGGCCAAAAATGGAGACACGGGCTTCGGAGGCCAAAATGCACGTTCGGAGGCTGAAAACGCCCTCCTTAACCCGCGAAGGACAAAATTGACTTCTGTAGTTGAAAACGTCGAAACGGGCTGCGTAGGCCTAAATCCACATCCGGTGCCCAAAAACACCCTCTTCGGGCCGCGATGACCGAAATCGACTTTTGAAGCCAAAAACGGCGACCCGGGCTGCGGACCGAGAAAATCACTTCCAGAGCCTGAATACGCCCTACTCGGGCCGCGATGGCCAAAATCGACTTTTGAACCCGGAATCGGAGACCCGGGCTGTGGAGCCAGAAATTCACCTCCGGAGCCCAAAAACGTCCTCCTCATGCTGCGATGGCCGAAATTGACTTTTGAAGACAAAAACGGCGACCCGGGCTGCGGACCGAGAAAATCACTTCCAGAGCCTGAATACGCCCTATTCGGGCCGCGATGGCCAAAATCGAGTTTTGAAGCCGAAAACGGCGACCCAGGCCGCGGCGCCAGAAATTCATGTCCGAAGCCTGAAAACATCATCCTCAGGCCATGATGGCCGAAATCCACTTCTGAAGGTGAAAACGGCGACCCGGGCAGCGGAGTGAGAAAATCACCTGCGGAGCCCGAAAACGCCCTATTCGGGCCGCGATGGCCGAAATCGACTTTTGAAGCCTAAAACGGCCACCCAGGCTGCAGATCAAAGTCCACACTTCATTCAGAAAACTATGCATGAACTGTGTAAAATATTAGGCATTAAGCAAAGGTTCCATATAGTGGGACACCCCCCAATCCTCAGGTTAAGTGGAATGAACTAACCGCACTCTAAAGAAAGCTCTGAGAAAAACGGTAAAAGAAAATGGAAAAGATTGGGATGAAAAGCTGCCTATGATTCTAATGGCCCTAACCAGCAAGTCATGGTTACACTCCCTTTGTAGCAATGATAGAAAGGGACATGTGAACACCCCAACAGTGATGGTTAGATGTTGATATTCCAGATGGGTGGCAACCCAAAGTGTTACATGACCAGCGGATCTCGTCTCTTGTAGAGGCATTAACATAAATCTACAATGAAATAGCAGAACAGCTAGATGTTAACATGGATAGAAGGCTGAGTTGGGTGAAAAGGCCTGTTGAATGGGAAGTCAGAGATCAGGTGCTGTATCAGAAGTTTACAGAGCAAGATCACACTTTGAGAATGAAATGGGAAGGCCCAGTGCATATTGTGGAAAAGGCCAGCCCAACAGTGTACCAAGTAGAAATGTGGTCAAAGAGGCAAAGTTAAAATGTTTCCATTCTTCCCAGCTTAAACCAGGGAAAGGGGACTCCAAGCAGTAACCTCTAACTGCCCCCTCCCTGCCCTGGAGTCAATGTAAAAATTGACTCAAAACTGTAGGCATTTAACAGTTTTCCTTTAGAGCACTATATCACTGTCGTAAGAAAAAAATATTTAAGAATATCAACATTATTAATACTCTTTTGAATAAATTCCCACTGTGATATCTTAGGGTATGGCTACACTAGCTCGTTAATTCGAGCTAGGTGGGGTAATGATGGCAACCAGAGTTGCAAATGAAACCCAGGATTTAAATATCCTGGGCTTCATTTGCATGTTCCCAGGTGCCGCCGTTTTTAAATCCTCCTTAGTCCGAACTAACTGGCCGCGGCTACACACGGCAGTTTAAAGTTAATCCGAACTATGTCCTTAGTTCGGATTAACTGTTACTCCTCGTGGAACTAATTTAAAATATATATCGGCTTACAGGGTGGGTGGGGTATTGGGGGGGGGGTGAGACTAGACCAGTTCTGGGCACCACCAAAAATTATAGAAACCTGCCACTCCTGGGTGTGACTGAACACTATTGGATTGATTCAATTGGATTGGATTGAGCCCGAAGAAGCCTTTCTCGGGCCATGATGGCTGAAATCGACTTTTGAAGCATAAAACGGCGACCCGGGCCGCGGAGCTAGAAAATCACGTCCGGAGCCCGAAAAAGCCCCCCTCGAGCAGCGATGGCCGAAATCCACTTTTGAAGCCGAAAATGGTGACCCCGGCTGCGGAGCCAGAAATCCATGTCCGGAGCTCGAAAACGTCCTCCTCGGGCCGCGATGGCCGAAATCGACTTTTCAAGCCAAAAATGGCGACCCCAGCTGCGGAAACAGAAATCCATGTCCGGAGCCCGAAAACGTCCTCCCCTGGGCAGCGATAGCCGAAATCGACATTTGAAGGCGAAAACGGCTACCCTGGCCGTCAAGCCAGAAATCCACATCCGGAGCCCGAAAACGTGCCCCTCGAGCCGCGATGGCCGAAATTGACTTTTGAAGCCGAAAACAGCGACCCGGGCTGCGGAGCCAGAAATCCACATCCGGATCCCGAAAATGCCCTTCTCGGGCATCGATGGTCGAAATTGACATTTGAAGCCGAAAACGGCGACCCAGGCTGCGGAGTGAGAAAATAACGTTCAGAGCGCGAAAACGCCCTACTCTGCCCGGAATACATCCATTCATCCAAGTTCTGTGGATGTTGCTTGTAACATAATAGTGGCCGGGTATTCTGTACACAAGTGATGGTAGTGGGGAGCATCTGAATTCAGATGCGCATCTGAAGCTCCTGGTATGCTGGCAGCAGAAACTTGAATATTTTAGACAATTTCTTATAGGAATATTTTCCTATGCCAGTCTATGGAAATTGCTGCATCATACTGATGTCTCCAGGGTGGCTGCCAGGTGCTCGTCAGTGATCCCATCGGGTGGACCGCCAGTACTTGGTTTTCTCCACTTGACACCTTTTAGTTGCACTGGCACCTGACGCATTATTCAGCTCTTTCTTACTGTATTCTCAGGCTGGCACCTCTCAGAACCATTCATTCATCGGCCAAGCACTCTCTCATACATTCATACAGTATTTTGTATAATAATAAAAGTTGTAGTAACAAAATTTTCTGCGTTGTAGTAATTAAAACATTCTCAGAGTGCTGAGTAAAGTTACAATGTTTTAAAGAGAACAGGCGTCAATTAAGTAACAATGCCCGTGGTCAATTACAGGGCTTAGCTCCCATAGCAGAGTTAGTGGCTTGACAATGCAGTGTTACAATGTATGTCTGCAATGTCAATTTCAAGCAGCGCCTTGCACAAGCTTGAGCATGCCTGGGGCACGAGGGGGGGGCTGTGTCCGGCTACATAGGATTCTATTCTTAACAGTTCTAAGTTACATGACCTAATATATTATATTCTAAAGGGGCAATAATAATAAATCTAAACATTTAACAATCTTAACAAATAATAATCATAAGAAGAATGAATGAATAATAAATGTAAACACTTTATGTTGTGGGGAACAAATTATGGGGGGGGTCACTTCCATTTGGAGGAATCATTTTCAATACATTAATATGTTATCCCTACATACTGCCCCTTTTGACACTACGATAGCTGGTATAATCGTAGTGTCACTTTTTATTTAATCTGTTTAAGAGAAGATATTGTGAGGCATCTCACATAGTGTAGGCATCTTTGCATCTAGTCGTGAAAACAAAATTGGTGGTGTGCCTCAGTTTCCCTTTTCACATTACACACCAATTTTGGATTCCCCTTTCTCAGGTGAGAAGCTCCAACACTAATTACAAGTATGAACAGTAAAATACCAGTGTCACAAGGCTTTTGAACATACAATGTGCTCTTGGGTACATTTTTTTTATCCTTTTCCAGGGTTTTGATACAAAATCCTGCACATTCAACATTGTTACAGTCTTAGTAACTGCAGTACAGTGGTCATGAACGTTAGCATAAGTAGCAGGAACCAATCCATCCCAAGTGTACACTGACAATTTTGGGTTTCTAGGTTGAAAAACCTGCAGCCTTCCTCGGCCACACAAGTCTTGCCCCATTGCCCTGTGGTTTCAAATCTAAAACTCCCTCTTCCAAAGACAAAAGGCCTGACTGTGTGTGCCTCCCCTGGGAACACTCCTGTCCCAAACACACTGACTTCCCAGCAAGCTGGTCATATACCCAGTCACTTGGTTGCCAGACTGCTCCAATTCCGTTGCTGATTCTCCCTCTTCTGAAACAACCCTCAGTCCCTCTGAGATCTCTCCTCAGCATCCACACTGGGTTTCTCTAAATGCAGTTAAAATGTTTAATGCTTATTGATCCTTTCCTGCCTAGTGCAGATTACCTTTAACACAGTATTCTAGTTTGTCAGATAGACAGACATGAGACAAAAACAAAACATTCTTTGTTGCAACAATACATCCATGGTGTTGTAGGGTATTTAGCTGGTACCAGCTTGTCCTGATTTTGTGAAAGATTAAAAAAAAAAATACTTCTACCTCCTTTTTGGGTGGCCAGTTTGTTCAAAACCATCTTGAAATTCTTCCATATGCAGACCCCTTTTTGTTCTGGTCTCAGGTAGTTTGCTAATCAAACTATTTATTTACCTGCAAACATTTTTTTTGTGTTGCCAGCTAGGGCATTTGCACCATAGACACTTTCTGGCTTGCTTTTAGATTAAAAGCTGTTTGTAGCTTTGTCTTAAAAAGGGACACAATAACTTTTGCCGGAGATTTACAGTTTTGAGTTTTTACTTTAAGTCCTGCTCTCTCTCACAGCAACCTGAAAAGGAAATTACATCCTGTTGTGGGCTCCTGGAGCCCTCCCAGTATTTTAATTTGTTTCCAGTTTTTACCCCTTCTACAGTATACATTGTTACAGGAAAATGTGCATTCTTTGTTTATAATGTTATTTAGCCATATTAATTTTTGCATCGGGTATAACTATTTCTTTTATGCTCATTGAGTTTTCCTATAGTTTTATTAAACAACTTGGTATGAAATGGCTTAACTGAAAGCAAAACAAACGAATTTGTTTTAGGCATACAAAACAGTTTTACTAACCTACAAAACAGGAGATCTGCATCTTAAAAACCTTACCTACTATTTAAACGCAGATACATGCACATATTCGCTGAACATTTCTAACACTATTTTTACATAACTGTACAAAGATTACATTGACATTTATTCATTTGGGGGCAGTTAATTTTCCAATAGTATACCTCTTGAAGTTCTTTAGTCAAATTTGCCTGGATTATTTACAGACACTCTTTTGGAGAGAATCTAGCTGTGTCTGGGTACTGAGGGACAGACATTTCTACCTTTTTGCTTCTGCAGCAGAGGCTTTTACATTTTGCAGTTTCATATCTGAATCCTTATAGTCATTTAATTTGAGGAACACCTCTTTGCCTCTTTGTTTTCTTTTCCCTTTTTCTTTTGGGTTAAGCTTTTCCTGCAGAGAGATTTTTTTTTTTCTTCTTTGCAGGTAGCTAAGTGCAGGTAGCTGTTATTACATGCCTCCCATAATAGCCAAATTACTGCTGCATCTTCTTTGCCAGCATTAGAAGGTTTGTACATGTACTGTGCCAATCTATCCTCTAGGTCCAAAATATTACAAACATCTTCAAGGGCTTGTTCAGTCCAAGGACTGATATATGTGTGTGTGTATAACGGTTAAGTAGAGTTAAACAACATTGTTTGCTTATTATCTTTACAATAAATGTGGCTTTTTGCCATATCTCCCTCATAAGATCCTGCTTGCTTTTATTTGGTATAAGATTTTGGTGGAGAATGCGAAAGGGGGAATATTGGTAAAAGAGCCTCATATATTGTGGACTTTGGTGTGCACACAGCTGACTACAGAGAGCAGTTCTATTTTTTTCTCTCGCTTTCTCTTGTCTTTTTTGAGGTGGTCCTCAAATTAAATGACTATAAGGATTCAGATATGAAACTGCAAAATGTAAAAGCCTCTGCTGCAGAAGCAAAAAGGTAGAAATGTCTGTCCCTCAGTACCCAGACAAAGCTAGATTCCCTTAAGGATGGGTACTGAGAGTTAAAGTAGCACTCTCAAACTTTTCAGGGATATGCTTAAGAAAAAGGACCAGGAGGTGTGGGGTTTAGTGAACAAGTCCACCCCTCCTTACTAAACTGGTAATGGGACAAAGCCTGTGTCCATAGAAAAGGGGCATTCAGCAAGAAAAACAGGATCAGGCCCAGACAAGCAGAATTTAACTCTACAGAGTATGGAAGGAATTGAGCAGTTGTGAAAATGGTAAAATGTTATAGGAAAAGATTTCTTGGTTCGATGCAAAAATTAATATGGCTAAATAACATTATAAACAAAGAATGCACATTTTCCTGTAACATGCAATGTATACTGTAGAAGGGGTAAAAACTGGAAACAAATTAAACTCCTGGGAGGGATCCAGGAGCCACAAGAGGATGTAATTTCCTTTTCATGCTGCTGTGAGAGAGCAGGTCTTAAAGTAAAAACTCAAAACTGTAAATCTCTGGCAAAAGTTATTGTGTCCCTTTTTAAGACAAAGCTACAAACAGCTCTTAATCTAAAAGCAAGCCAGAAAGTGTCTGTGGTGCATATGCCCTACCTGGCAACACAAAAAAAATGTTTGCAGGTAAATAAAAAGTTAGATTAGCAAACTACCTGAGACCAGAACAAAAAGGGGTCTGCATATGGAAGAATTTCAAGGTAGTTTTGAACACACTGGCCTCACGGATAAGTTGTCTAAATAAAAGGCATGCTATCACAGGATACTTAAACACGTATTGAGAAGATGCACAGGGCTACTTGTTATATAATGCTAATGTTCATAAGTAACCCAGTAATAT
The DNA here is from genome assembly GCF_049634645.1 of Pelodiscus sinensis. Taxonomy (NCBI): domain Eukaryota; kingdom Metazoa; phylum Chordata; order Testudines; family Trionychidae; genus Pelodiscus; species Pelodiscus sinensis. The sequence continues at coordinate 136,062,042 of NC_134711.1, forward strand.
GTACATGATTTTCTTAAAAAAAAAAAAAGAAAAAAACTTTTAAAATGTTAAAATAATCATTGGAAACACATCTCACACTTAAAACCCTCCCAGCATTGTAGTAATAATGCTACTTGGCTACTCTCTATTCATAAATTTAACACAGCAGAAACTTACGAACTTAGTCTGCTGTATAAGAGGAAAACTAAAGTACACCTCCAAAAATTAATAATTACACAGTGGGATAATTCACCACAAGACGGGTAAAAACCAGTGAAACCTGTTTCGCCTACAAAACAAAAATATTTAACTATAGGAGTAAGTGTAAGCAGAGAGAAATGAAAACATATTTGTAAAACAGAAAGTATGTAAATAATGCCACCCAAAAAGGGGTAGAAGTATGGTTTTTTTTTTGTCTTTCAGAAAATCAGGACACGCTGGTACCAGCTAAATACCCTACAACACCATAGACGTATTGTTGCAACAAAGAATGTTTTGTGTTTGTCTCATGTCTGTCTGACTAACTAGTATACTGTGTTAAAGGTAATCTGCACTAGGCAGGAAAGGTTCATTAAGCATTAAACATTTTAACTGCATTTAGAGGAAACCCAGTGTGGATGGCTGTGGAGAGATCTCAGAGCGACTGAGGGTTGTTTCAGAAGAGGCAAAATCAGCCAGGGAATTGGAGCAGTCTGGCAACCAAGTGACTGGGTATATGACCAGCTTGCTGGGAAGTCAGTGTGTTTGGGACAGGAGTGTTCCCAGGGGGAGGCACACACAGTCATGCCTTTTTCTTTGGAAGAGGGAGTTTTAGATTTGAAACCACAGGGCAATGGGGCAAGACTTGTGTGGCCGAGGAAGGCTGCAGGTTTTTCAACCTAGAAACCCAAAATTGTCAGTGTACACTTGGGATGGATTGGTTCCTGCTACTTATGCTAACGTTCATGACCACTTTACTGCAGTTACTAAGACTGTAACAATGTTGAATGTGCAGGATTTTGTATCAAAACCCTGGAAAAGGTTAAAAAAAATGTACCCAAGAGCACATTGTATGTTCAAAAGCCTTGTGACACTGGTATTTTACTGTTCATACTTGTAATTAGTGTTGGAGCTTCTCACCTGAGAAAGGGGAATCCAAAATTGGTGTGTAATGTGAAAAGGGAAACTGAGGCACACCACCAATTTTGTTTTCACGACTAGATGCAAAGATGCCTACACTATGTGAGATGCGTGCACATACATTCATGCACTGTTAATTGGGTTTCAGACTGTTGCCTAAGCTGCCCTGGATAAAAATCACTATTTTCTCTAGCTTTGGGAAAAGTCACCTAACATGGATAAAGAGACTATTTGTACGTTACAATCACAAACACATGTTGCCTCACAATATCTTCTCTTAAACAGATTAAATAAAAAGTGACACTACGATTATACCAGCTATCGTAGTGTCAAAAGGGGCCGTATGTAGGGATAACATATTAATGTATTGAAAATGATTCCTCCAAATGGAAGTGACCCCCCCCATAATTTGTTCCCCACAACATAAAGTGTTTACATTTATTATTCATTCATTCTTCTTATGATTATTATTTGTTAAGATTGTTAAATGTTTAGATTTATTATTATTGCCCCTTTAGAATATAATATATTAGGTCATGTAACTTAGAACTGTTAAGAATAGAATCCTATGTAGCCGGACACAGCCCCCCTCGTGCCCCAGGCATGCTCAAGCTTGTGCAAGGCGCTGCTTGAAATTGACATTGCAGACATACATTGTAACACTGCATTGTCAAGCCACTAACTCTGCTATGGGAGCTAAGCCCTGTAATTGACCACGGGCATTGTTACCTAATTGACGCCTGTTCTCTTTAAAACATTGTAACTTTACTCAGCACTCTGAGAATGTTTTAATTACTACAACCCAGAAACTTTTGTTACTACAACTTTTATTATTATACAAAATACTGTATGAATGTATGAGAGAGTGCTTGGCCGATGAATGAATGGTTCTGAGAGGTGCCAGCCTGAGAATACAGTAAGAAAGAGCTGAATAATGCGTCAGGTGCCAGTGTAACCAAAAGGTGTCAAGTGGAGAAAACCAAGTACTGGCGGTCCACCCGATGAGATCACTGACGAGCACCTGGCAGCCACCCTGGAGACATCAGTATGATGCAGCAATTTCCATAGACTGGCATAGGAAAATATTCCTATAAGAAATGGTCTAAAATATTCCCATAAGAACTGGACTAAAAAACCATGTAATCAGAGTCCAAGTTTCTGCTGCCAGCATACCAGGAGCTTCAGATGCGCATCTGAATTCAGATGCTCCCCACTACCATCACTTGTGTACAGAATACCTGGCCACTATTATGTTACATGCAACATCCACAGAACTTGGATGAATGGATGTATTCCGGGCAGAGTAGGGCGTTTTCGCGCTCTGAACGTTATTTTCTCACTCCGCAGCCTGGGTCGCCGTTTTCGGCTTCAAATGTCAATTTCGACCATCGATGCCCGAGAAGGGCATTTTCGGGATCCGGATGTGGATTTCTGGCTCCGCAGCCCGGGTCGCTGTTTTCGGCTTCAAAAGTCGATTTCGGCCATCGCCGCCCGAGTTGGACGTTTTCGGGCTCCAGACGTAGATTTCTGGTTCCATAGCCTGGGTCGGCATTTTCAGCTTCAAACTTTGATTTCGGCCATCGTGGCCAGAGGGCGGCGTTTTCGGGCTCCAGACGAGGATTTCTGGTTCGGCGGGCAAGGTAACCAATTTCGCCTTCTAAAGTCGATTTCGGCCATCGCGTCCCGACGGGGGCATTTTCGGGCTCTGGATGTGAATTTAGGGCTCCGAAGCCCGTTTTGGGCTTCAAAATTCGATTTCGGCCATAGCGGCTCGAGTAGGGCGTTTTCGGGCTCCGGACCTGGATTTAGGCCTCCGAAGCCCGTTTCGCCGTTTTTGGCTTCAAAAGTTGATTTCGGCTATCGCGACTCGAGGTGGACGTTTTCGGGCTCCGGACGTAGATTTAAGGTTCCACATCCCGGGCGGCGTTTTCAGCTTCAAGTATCGATTTCGGCCATTGAGGCCCGAGGGCGGCGTTTTCGGGCTCCAGACATTGATTACTGGCTCAGCGGGCAGGGTAGTCGTTTTCACCATCAAAAGTCGGTTTCGGCCATCGCGGCCGGAGGAGGACGTTTTCGGGCTCCGGACATGGATATCTGGCTCTGCAGCCGGGGTAGCTGTTTTTGGCTTGAAAAGTCGATTTCGGCCATCGCGGACCTAGGGGTGCATTTTTGCGCTCTGGACGTGGATTTCTGGCTCCGCAGCCCGGATTGCCGTCTTCGGCTTCAAAAGTCGATTTCGGCCATCGTGGCCCGAAGAGTGCGTTTTCAGGCCCTGAACATGGATTTCGGCCTCCGAAGCCCGTTTCACTGTTTTCTGCCTCAAAAGTCGATTTAGGCTTGAGGAAGGCGTTTTCATGGTCCGAACATGCATTTTGGCCTCCGTAGCCCGTGTCCCCATTATCATCTTCAAAGTCGATTTTGGCCATCACGGCCCAAAGAGTGCGTTTTCAGGCCCCGAACATGGATTTAGGCCTCCGAAGCCCGTTTCGCCATTTTCGGCATTAAAAGTCCATTTCGGCCATCGCGGCTCGAGGAGGGTGTTTTCGGGCTCCGAACGGGCATTTTGGCCTCCGTAGCCCGTGTCTCCATTTTCGGCTTGAAAAGTCGATTTCGGCCATCGTGCCCCGAGGAGAGCTTTTTCGGGCTCCGGACGGGGATTTCTAGCTCCGCAGCCCGGGTCGCAGTTTTTGGCTTCAAAAGGCGATTTTGGCCATCGGAGCCCAAAAAGGACGTTTTCGGGCTCCGGACATGGATTACTGGCTCCGCAGCCTGGGTCACCGTTTTCGGCTTCAAAAGTCCATCACGGACGGAGTAGGGCGTTTTCGGGCCCCTGACGTGAATTTGGGCCTCAGAATCCCGTTTCGCCGTTTTTTGCTTCATAAGTGGATTTCGGCCATCACGTCCTGAGGAGGGAGTTTTTGGGCTCTGAAAGTCGATTTCAGTCATCATGGCCCGATGAGAGCTTTTTCGGGCTCCAGACGTGGATTTCTGGATCCGCAGCCCTGGTCACCGAGCCAGAAATCCACGTCTGGAGCTGGAAACGGCGACCCGGGCCACGGAGATAGAATATCACTTCCAGAGTCTGAAAACGCCCTACTTGGGACGCGATGGCCGAAATCGACTTTTAAGCCGAAAACGGCAACCCGGGCCGCGGAGGCAGAAAATCATGTCCGGAGCCTGAAAATGTCCTCCTCGGGCGGCGATGCCAAAATCGACTTTTGAATCCGAAAATGGCGACCCGGGCTGCGGCGCCAGAAATTAATATCCGGAGTCCGAAAACGTCCTCCTAGGGCCACGATGGTCGAAATCGACTTTTCAAGGTGAATAAGTCGACCCGGGCTGCGGAGCCAGATATCCATGTCCGGAGGCTGAAAACGTCTTTCTTGGGCTGCGATGGCCGAAATCGACTTTTGAAGGTGAAAACGGCGACCCTGCCGCAAAGCAAGAAAATCACATCTGGAGCTGGAAACGGCGACCTGGGCCGGGAGTGAGAATATCACTTCCAGAGTCTGAAAACGACCTACTTGGGACGTGATGGCCGAAAACGACTTTTGAAGCCGAAAACGGAGACTCGGACTGCGGAGCCAGCAATTCAAATCCGGAGCCCGAAAACGTCCTCCTCGGGCCGCTATATCCGAAATCGACCTTTGAAGCCAAAAACGGCGACCTGGTCTGCGGAGCGAGAAAATCACGTCCGGAGCCCGAAAAAGCCTTTCTAGGGCCATGATGGCTGAAATCGACTTTTGAAGGCGAAAATGGTGATCCGGGATGCAGAGCAAGAATTCCACGTCCGGAACCCAAAAAACCTCTCCTTGTGCCACGATGGCCGAAATCGACTTGTGAAGCTGAAAATGGCGATCCGGCTGCGGAGTCAGAAATTCACATCTGGAGCCCAAAAACGTCCTCCTCGGGCGGAGATGGCGGAAATCGACTTTTGAAAGAGAAAATGGCGACCCGGGATGCGGAGCAAGAATTCCACGTCCGGCGCCCGAAAAAGCTCTCCTCGGGCAACGATGGCCGAAATCGACATTTGAAGCCAAAAATGGAGACTCGGGCTGCGGAGCCAGCAATTCACATCCGGAGCCCGAAAACATCCTCCTCGGGCCGCGATATCTGAAATCGACTTTCGAAGCCAAAAACGGCGACCCGGTCTGCGGAGCGAGAAAATCACGTTCAGAGCCCGAAAACGCCCTAGTCGGGCCGCGATGGCCGAAATCAACTTTTGAAGTCGAAAACGGCGATCCCGGCTACGGAGCGAGAATATCACATCCGGAGCCCGAAAACGCCGTATTCGGGCGGCGATGGCCGAAATCGACTTTTGAAGCCGAAAATGGCGACCCCGGCTGCGGAAACAGAAATCCATGTCCGGAGCCCGAAAACGTCCTCCCCTGGGCAGCGATAGCCGAAATCGACATTTGAAGGCGAAAACGGCTACCCTGGCCGTCAAGCCAGAAATCCACATCCGGAGCCTGAAAACGTGCCCCTCGAGCCGCGATGGCTGTAATCGACTTTTGAAGCCGAAAACGGCAACCCGGGCTGTGGAGCCAGAAATTCACGTCCAGAGATCGAAAACGTCCTTCCCTGGGCATTGATCGCAGTAATCGACTTTTGAAGGCGAAAACGCCTAACCTGGCCGTCGAACCAGAAATCCACGTCTGGAGCCCGAATAAGCTCTCCTCGGGCCAATATGGCCGAAATCGACTTTTGAAGATGAAAACGGCGACACGGGCTTCGGAGGCCAAAATGCACGTTTGGAGGCTGAAAACGCCCTACTCGGGCCACGAGGGGCGAAATCAACTTTGGAAGCCGAAAACGGCGACATGGGCCGCGAAGCAAGAGAGCCACGTCCAGAGCCCGAAAATGTCCTACTCGGGCTGCGAGGGCCAAAATAGACTTTTAAGTCAAAAACAGCGACTCGGGCTGCGGAGCCAGAAAATCACGTCCGTAGCCCGAAAACATCCTCCTCGGGCTGCGATGGCCAAAATCGTCTTTTGAACGTGAAAACAGCGACCCGGGCCACGAAGCAAGAAAATCACGTCCGGAGCCCGAAAAATTCCTTCTCGGGCCGCGATGGCCGAAATCGACTTTTGAAGCTGAAAACAGCGACCTGGGCTGTGGAGCCAGAAATCAACGTCCGGAGCCCGAAAACGTCCTCCTCTGGCCGCGATGGCCGAAATCGACTTTTGAAGCCTAAAACGGCCACCCAGGCTGCAGATCAAAGTCCACACTTCATTCGGAAAACTATGCATGAACTGTGTAAAATATTAGGCATTAAGCAAAGGTTCCATATAGTGGGACACCCCCCAATCCTCAGGTTAAGTGGAATGAACTAACCGCACTCTAAAGGAAGCTCTGAGAAAAACGGTAAAAGAAAATGGAAAAGATTGGGATGAAAAGCTGCCTATGATTCTAATGGCCCTAACCAGCAAGTCATGGTTACACTCCCTTAGTAGCAATGACAGAAAGGGACATGTGAACACCCCAACAGTGATGGTTAGATGTTGATATTCCAGATGGGTGGCAACCCAAAGTGTTACATGACCAGCGGATCTCGTCTCTTGTAGAGGCATTAACATAAATCTACAATGAAATAGCAGAACAGCTAGATGTTAACATGGATAGAAGGCTGAGTTGGGTGAAAAGTCCTGTTGAATGGGAAGTCAGAGATCAGGTGCTGTATCGGAAGTTTACAGAGCAAGATCACACTTTGAGAATGAAATGGGAAGGCCCAGTGCATATTGTGGAAAAGGCCAGCCCAACAGTGTACCAAGTAGAAATGTGGTCAAAGAGGCAAAGTTAAAATATTTCCATTCTTCCCAGCTTAAACCAGGGAAAGGGGACTCCAAGCAGTAACCTCTAACTGCCCCCTCCCTGCCCGGGAGTCAATGTAAAACTTGACTCAAAACTGTAAGCATTTAACAGTTTTCCTTTAGAGCACTATATCACTGTCGTAAGAAAAAAATATTTAAGAATATTTCGGGCATCGCGGCCCGAGAAGGGCTTTTTCGGGCTCCGGACGTGATTTTCTCGCTCCGCGGCCTGGGTCGCCGTTTTCACCTTAAAAGTCGATTTCGGCCATCGCGGCCCAAGAAGGGCCCCGCACGTGATTTTCTCAGTCCTTGGCCCGGGTTGCCGTTTTTGGCTTCAAAAGTCGATTTCGGTCATCGCGGCACGAGGATAGAGTTTTCGGGCTCCGGACATGGATTACTGGGTCCGCAGCCCGGGTCGCCGTTTCCGGCTTCAAAAGTCTATTTTGGCCATCACGGCCCGAGAAGCGCTTTTTCGGGCTCCGGACGTGATTTTTTCGCTCCGCGGCCCGGGTCACCATTTTCACCTTCAAAAGTCGATTTCGGCCATCGAGGCCCAAGACGGGCTTTTTCGGGCTCCGCACGTGATTCTCTCACTCCGCGGCCCGGGTCGCCGTTTTCGGCTTCAAAAGTCTATTTCGGCCATCGCGGCCCGAGAAGGGATTTTTCGGGCTCCGGACGTGATTTTTTCGCTCCGCGGCCCGGGTAGGGCATTTTGACCTTCAAAAGTCGATTTCGGCCATCGCGGCCCGAATAGGGCGTTTTCAGGCTCCGCAGGTGATTTTCTCACTCCGCCGTCCGGGGTCACCATTTTCACCTTCAGAAGTGGATTTCGGCCATCATGGCCCGAGGAGGATGTTTTCATGCTCCGGACATGAATTTCTGGCGCCGCGGGCCGGGTCGCCGTTTTCGGCTTCAAAACTCGATTTTGGCCATCGCGGCCCGAGTAGGGCGTATTCAGGCTCTGGAAGTGATTTTCTCGGTCCGCAGCCCGGGTCGCCGTTTTTGTCTTCAAAAGTCAATTTCGGCCATCGCAGCATGAGGAGGATGTTTTTGGGCTCCGGAGGTGAATTTCTGGCTCCACAGCCCGGGTCTCCGATTCTGGCTTCAAAAGTCGATTTTGGCCATCGCGGCCCGAGTAGGGCATATTCAGGCTCTGGAAGTGATTTTCTCGCTCCGCGGCCCGGGTCGCCGTTTTCACCTTAAAAGTCGATTTCGGCCATCGCGGCACGAGGATAGCGTTATCTGGCTCCGGACATGGATTACTGGCTCCGCAGCCCGTGTCGCCGTTTTCGACTTCAAAAGTCTATTTTGGCCATCACGGCTCGAAGAGGGTGTTTTCGGGCACCGGACGTGGATTTAGGCCTACGAAGCCCGTTTCGACGTTTTCAGCTACAGAAGTCAATTTTGTCCATCGTGGCTTGAGGAGGGCGTTTTCAGGCTCCGAACGTGCATTTTGGCCTCCGAAGCCGGTGTCTCCTTTTTTGGCCTCAAAAGTCGATTTCGGTCATCATGGCACGAGGAGGACGTTTTCGCGCTGTGGATGTGGATTTCTGGCTCCGCAGCCCGGGTCGCCGTTTTCGGCTCCAAAAGTCGATTTCAGCCATTGCGGCCAGAGAAGGGATTTTTCGGGCTCCGCACGTGATTTTCTCGCTCCGCGGCCCGGGTTGCCGTTTTCACCTTCAAAAGTCGATTTCGGCCATCACGGCCCAGGAAGGGCTTTTTCGGGCTCCGCACGTGATTTTCTCAGTCCTTGGCCCGGGTCGCCGTTTTCGGCTTCAAAAGTCAATTTCGGCCATCACGGCCCGAATAGGGCGTTTTCGGGCTCCGCAGGTGATTTTCTCACTCCGCTGCCCGGGTCTCCGTTTTCACCTTCAGAAGTGGATTTCGGCCATCATGGCCCGAGGATGATGTTTTCAGGCTCCGGACATGAATTTCTGGCGCCGCGGCCTGGGTCGCCGTTTTCGGCTTCAAAACTCGATTTTGGCCATCGCGGCCCGAGTAGGGCGTATTCGGGCTCTGGAAGTGATTTTCTCACTCCGCTGCCCGGGTCTCCGTTTTCACCTTCAGAAGTGGATTTCGGCCATCATGGCCCGAGGATGATGTTTTCAGGCTCCGGACATGAATTTCTGGCGCCGCGGCCCGGGTCGCCATTTTCGGCTTCAAAAGTCGCTTTCGGCCATCGCGGCCCAAAGGGGGAATTTTCGGTCTCCGGACGTGGATTTCTGGCTAAGCAGCCCAGGTCGCCATTTTCAGCTTCAAAAGTCGGTTTCGACCATCGCGGCTCGGGGAGGGCGTTTTTGGGCTCCAAAAGTTCATTTTGGCCTCCGTACCCCGTGTCGCCATTTTTGGCTTGAAAAGTTGATTTCGGGAATCGTGGCCTGAGGAGAGCTTTTTTGGGCTTCGGACATGGATTTCTGGCTCCGCAGCCCGGGTTGCAGTTTTCGGCTTCAAAAGTCGCTTTCGGCCATCGTGGCCTGAGTAGAATGTTTTTGGGCTGCAGACATGGATTTCCGGCTCCGCAGCACGGGTTGCCGTTTTCATCTTCAAAAGTCGATTTCGGCCATCGTGGCCCGAAGAGGACCTTTTCGGGCTCCGTACGTGGATTACTGGCTCCGCAGCCCGGGTCGCCATTTTCGGCTTCAAAAGTCGATTTCGGCCGTATTAGCCCGAGGACAGCTTTTTCGGTCTCCAGACGTGGATTTCTCGCTGCGCAGCCGAGGTCACCATTTTCGGTTTCAAAAGTCGCTTTCGGCCATCGAGGCCCGAAGGGGGTGTTTTCGGGCTCCGGACGTGGATTTCTGGCTCCGCAGCCCGGGTCGCAATTTTCAGCTTCAAAAGTCGATTTCGGCCATTGCTCGTCGAGGAGGGCATTTTCGGGCTCCGAAAGTTCATTTTGGCCTACGTACCCCGTGCCGCCATTTTCGGCTTCAAAAGTCGATTTCGGCCATCGTGGCCTGAGGAGAGCTTTTTCGGGCTTCGGACATGGATTTCTTCTTCGCAGCCTAGGTTGCCGTTTTCGGCTTTAAAAGTCGCTTTCGGCCATCGCGACCTGAAGGGCGTGTTTTTGGGCTCCAGACGTGGATTTCTGGCTCCGCAGACTGGGTCGTCGTTTTTGGCTTCAAAAGTCGATTTCGGCCACCGCAGCTCGAAGAGGAAGTTTGCGGACTTCAGACGTGTATTACTGGTTCCACAGCCCGGGTTGCCATTTTCAGCTTCAAATGTCGCTTTCAGACATTGCACCAGAAGGGGGCGTTTTTGGGCTCCGGATGTGATTTTCTCGCTCCACAGCCCGGGCCGCCGTTTTCGGCTTCAAAAGTCGATTTCTGCCATCGCGGCCCGAGTAGGGCATTTTCGGGCTCTGGACGTGATTTTCTCGCTCCATTACGAGTCGCTGTTTTCAGGTTCAAAAGTCGATTTCGGCCATCACGGCCCGAATAGGACGTTTTCGAGCTCCGGACTTGGATTACTGGCTCCACAGCCCGGGTCGCCGTTTTCGGCGTCAAAAGTCGATTTCGGCCATTGCGGCCCACGAGGGGCATTTTCGAGCTCCGGATATGATTTTTTCGCTCTGCGGCCCAGGTTGCCATTTTCGCCTTCAAAATTCGATTTCGGCCATCGCGGCCCGAGGAGGACGTTTTCATGCTCTAGAATTGATTTTCTCGCTCCGCGGTCCGGCTTGCCATTTTCGGCTTCAAAAGACGATTTCGGCCATCGCGGCTCGAGGAGGGCGTTTTCGGGCTCTGAAAGTTCATTTTGGCCTCCGTACCCGGTGTAGCCATTTGTGGCTTTAAAAGACAATTTCGGCCATCGTGGCCCTCGGAGAGCTTTTCCGGACTTCGGACATGGATTTCTAGCTCCGCAGCCCAGATCGCCATTTTCATTTTCAAAAATCGATTTCGGCTATAGTGGCCCGAGCGGCACATTTTCCGTCTCCACACGTGGATTTCTGGGTTGGCTGCCCGGATCTCTGTTTTCTCCTTTAAAAGTTGATTTCGGCTATCGGGGCTCGAGAAGCGCATTTTCGGTCTCCGAACGTTCATTTTGGCCTCCGTAGCCCGTGTCGCTGTTTTCGGCTTCAAAAGTCAATTTCGGCCATATTGGCCCGAGGAGAGCTTTTTCGTGCTCCAGATGTGGATTTCTCGCTCCGCTGCGGGGGTCACCATTTTCGGCTTCAAAAGTCGATTTTGGCCATCGTGGCTCGAGGGGCGGTTTCCCGTTCCTGACGTGGATTTATGGCTCGGCAGCCCGGGTCGCCGTTTTCGCCTTCAAAAGTTGATTTCGGCCATCACGGCCTGAAGAGTGCGTTTTCAGGCCCCAGACGTGGATTTAGGCCTCCGAAGCCAGTTTCGCCATTTTCGGCTTCAAAAGTCGATTTCGGCCATCGCGGCCCGAAGAGTGCGTTTTCAGGCCCCGAACATGGATTTAGGCCTCCGAAGCCCATTTCACCGTTTTCTGCCTCAAAAGTCGATTTCGGCTTGAGGAAGGCGTTTTCAGGGTCCGAACATGCATTTTGGCCTCCATAGCCCGTGTCGCCGTTATCATCTTCAAAAGTCAATTTTGGCCATCACGGCCCGAAGAGTGCGTTTTCAGGCCCAAAACATGGATTTAGGCCTCCGAAGCCCGTTTCGCCATTTTCGGCTTTAAAAGTCCATTTCGGCTATGGCGGCTCGAGGAGGGCGTTTTCGGGCTCCGAACGTGCATTTTGGCCTCCGTAGCCCGTGTCTCCATTTTCGACTTGAAAAGTCGATTTCGGCCACCGTGCCCCGAGGAGAGCTTTTTCGGGCTCCGGACGTGGATTTCTAGCTCCGCAGTCCGGGTCGCAGTTTTTGGCTTCAAAAGTCGATTTCGGCCATCGCGTCCTGAGGAGGGAGTTTTTGGGCTCTGAACATGGATTTTGACCACCCAATCACGTGTCGCCATTTTCAGCTTCAAAAGTCGATTTCGGCCATCTCAGCCCGAGTAGGGCATTTTTGGGCTCCGGACGTGGTTTTCTTGCTCCACGACCCGGGTCGCCGTTTTTGGCTTCAAAAGTCGATGTCGGCCATCGCGGCTCGAGAAGGGCGTTTTCGGGCTCCGGAAGTGATTTTCTCGCTCCACGGCCCGGGTCGCGGTTTTCGGCTTCAAAAGTCGACTTCAGCCATCGCGGCCCGAGAGGGACGTTTTCGGGCTACGGACGTGGAATACTGGCTCTGTGGCCCGGTTCTCCATTTTTGGCTTCAAAAGTCAATTTTGGCCATCGCGGCTTGTGGAGGGCGTTTTCGGGCTCCAAACGTGCATTTTCGCCTCCGATGCCCGTGTCTCCATTTTCAGCTTCAAAAGTCGATTTTGGTCATCGTGGCCTGATGAGAGCTTTTTCGGGCTCCGGGTGTGGATTTCTGGATCCGCAGACCGCGTCGCGGTTTTCGGCCTCAAAACTCGATTTCAGCCATCGGGGCCTGAGGAGGAAATTTTCGGGCTCCAGACGTGGATTTCTGGCTCCACAGCCCGGGTCGCCATATTCGCCTTCAAACGTCGATTTCGGCCATCGCGGCCCGAGTAGGGCGTTTTCGAATGCTGGCTGTGATTTTCTCTCTCCGCAGCCCGAGTTGCCGTTTTTGGCTTCAAAAGTCGATTTCGGCCATCGCGGCCCGAGGAGGAAGTTTTTGGGCTCCGGACGTGAATTTTTGGCTCCGCAGCCCGAGTCGCCGTTTTTGGCTTCAAAAGTCGCGGAGCGAGAAATTCACGTCCGGAGCCCGAAAACATCCTCCTCGGGACGCGATGGCTGAAATCGACTTTTGACGCCGAAAACGGCCACCAGGACTGCGGAGCCGGAAATCCACATCCAGAGCCCGAAAATGCTCTCCTCGGGCTGTGAGGGCCTAAATCGACTTTTGAAGCTGAGCGAGAATATGACGTTTGGAGCCCAAAAACGCCCTACTCGGTCCGTGATGGCCGAAATGAACTTTTGAAGTCAAAAACGGCGACCCGGGCTGCGGAGCCAGCAATCCACGTCTGGTGCCCGAAAAAGCGCTCCTCGGGCCACGATGGCCGAAATCGTCTTTTGGAGCCACAAACGGCAACCCAGGATGCGGAGCGGGAAAATCACAGCCAGAGTTTGAAAACGCCCTACTCGGGCCGCGATAGCCGAAATCGAATTTTGAAGGCGAAAACGGCAACCCGGACTGCGGAGCTAGAAATGCACGTCCAGAGCACGAAACCGTCCTCTATGGCCAAAATTGACTTTAGAAGCCGAAAATGTCGAAACGGGCTTCGGAGGCCTAAATCCACATCCGGGGCCCGAAAACTCCCTCTTCGTGCCATGCTGGCCGAAATCGACTTTGGAAGCCAAAAACAGCGACCTGGGCCGCGGAGACAGAAATTCACGTCCAGAGCCCGAATATGTCCTCCTCATGGCGCGATGGCCAAAATCGACTTTTGAAGCCGAAAACGGCGACCTGGGCCGCGGAGCCAGATATTCACATCCGTAGCGCGAAAACGTCCTCCTCGGGCGGCGATGGCAGAAATCGACTTTTGAAAGGGAAAATGGCGACCCGGGATGCGGAGCAAGAATTCCACGTCCGGAGCCCGAAAAATCTCTCCTCGGGCTACGATGGCCGAAATCAACTTTTGAAGCCAAAAACGGCGACCAAGTCTGCGGAGCGAGAAAATCACGTTCAGAGCCCGAAAATGCCCTACTCGGGCCGCGATGGCCGAAATCGACTTTTGAAGTCGAAAACGGCGACCCCGTCCACAGAGCGAGAAAATTACGTCCGGAGTCCGAAAATGCCGTATTCGGGCCGCGATGGCCGAAATCGAGTTTTGAAGCCGAAAACGGCGACCCGGGCCGCGTAGCGAGAAAATCACATCCTGAGCCCAAAAAAGCCTTTCTTGGGCCATGATGGCTGAAATCCACTTTTGAATCATAAAACGGCGACCCGGGCCGCGGTTGTAGAAAATCACGTCCGGAGCCTGAATACGTCCTCCTCGGGCCGCGATGGCCGAAATCGACTTTTGAAGGCGAAAACGGCGATTCGGGCTGCGGAGCAAGAAATTCACGTCCGGAGCCCGAAAAAGCTCTCATCAGGCCACGAAGGTTGAAATCGAGTTTTGAAGCCGAAAATGGCGAGCCAAGCTGCGGAGCCAGAAATTTACGTCCGGAGCCCGACAACGTCCTCCTCGTGCCGCGATGGCCAAAATCGACTTTTGAAGCCGAAAACGGCGACCCGGACCGCGGAGCGAGAAAATCATGTCCAGAGCCCCAAAACGCCCTACTCTGGCCACCAAGGCCGAAATCGACTTTTGAATCTGAAAACAGCGACCCGGGCCGCGGAGCCAGAAATTAACGTCCGGAGCCTGAAAACATCTTCCTCGGGCCACAATAGCAGAAATCGCCTTTTGAAGGCGAAAACGGCGACCTGGGTTGCGGAGCCAGAAATCCACGTCCGGAGCCCGAAAAAGCCTTTCTCGGGCCACGATGGCCGAAATCGACTTTTGAAGGTGAAAACGGCGACCCGGGCCGCGAAGCAAGAAAATTACGTCCGGAGCCCGAAAATGCCCTTCTCGGGCCGCAATGGCCGAAATCAACTTTTGAAGCTGTGACCGACCGGGCCGTACCTGGGCACAGCTGAGGGCATCCGCCCAGGGCGAATCGCTTGAATCCGGGGTTCCCTACAGCCCCCAGATTGGTGACCTCTCCAAACAGGCCACAAATCAGTCCCACAGAGCACTTCAGCAACCTGCCTGAAGCCTCCCGAGCAAAACTCCTCCGACACTCCAGCAATATCCGTGCCCCAGATGGCCCCGGGCCTCATACACAGGTGGGAGGTCCTAGCACCTAATCCCACCTACCCCGAAAAAGTTCTGTCCGGTTCCAAGGAACCAGCCACAGATCCCTGGTCAATTTACCCTCTGGATCTTACCCAGAAATCACGCTGGGCCAATCCTTTAGAATAGATATCTCAAGGTTTATTATTACAATAAAGAAAAGCATGAGAGTAAGGTTGTTAAAGAATATTACGTTACATGCACCGAATCTCCCAGTTCTCGATACAGGCTCTAGCAGAGATGTTACAGCTGCTGGTTTAAAAGTTCTTGTTTCACATCCTATCATCAGGATGGGTTCACAGGTCTTCCGGGCTCTTCGGTGCCTGCAATGCTGCCTCTGGGATGAAGTGCTGAGCTGAGAACAAAATGTCATCGACCACATGGCCTCTTTATACCTCCTTCCTGGCCTCTTCTTGTATGCAGCAAGTCACCTGGTCAGAGGCCAATCTCTATGTTCCCTGCTGGCTGCTCTCAGGTGACAGCCCCCATTCTTTGGGTGTGTCTTTGGCCCATCAAGTGCCATTGTCCTACAGGGCCTGGCTAATTAGCCTGTCCATAGCAATGCTTAACCACATTCAGAGAAATAGTCAGCTTCCACACAGATTACAGATTCCTACCTACACACATAGACATTATATACTCACATAAATAGCGTACATAAGATCAACAAACAATAAGCTCCCATTCAATACCCCACATGGCTCCCTTTTATACCAATTTCTGGGGCCAACACCCCCACCTAGGGGTGCAGCAGCGATCTGGCTGCTTCCCTCCAATACGGTAATGTGACACCCCCAACGCAAAATTGATGCAGGAAGTGATGCCAGTAACATCACTGAGGGCATCACAGGCCTCCCCCAACAAAATGGTGGCATGCCTCAGTTTCCCTTCTCACACAGGACCTTCTGGCTGGAACCCTTTTTGTCCGGTAAGAAGTTCCAAGACTAGTTACAAGCATTAACCATGAACTAGCAATATCACAATGTCCCCTTATATACCGTCTGTCACTGGGCACATTTCCTGACAAGTTACAAAGTGTTTCCATAAGATCATGCACATTGTATACCTTTATAATTCTCTGCCACAATAATACATTGGTTACAAGAATTAACATCAGTAACAAGAACAATCCTATACCAGGTGTAAATTGACATTCCCCATCCTGCCCCTTCTTTGGCTCCACACCATTGCAGTTTTGGCCCTTCAGGTTCAACCTGCAAATCTTCTTTGTCAAAGCAAGTCCTACCCCTCCTCCCTGTCCTGTGGGCTCCAGGCCTGAAACCTCTGGCCTGAACAAGACAAAGGGCTGGCTGGGCGTGACTCCCTGGCTCACAATGGCCCTGGAATTCTCCCCCTTCCCTCACTCAGTGGGGTAACAGCAGTAAGCTGTAGACTCCCAAGTCTCTCCTCTGTCCACCTCCAACCTCTGTTTCCACATGGAACCAGCTATCCACTTCCCTGATTGAGTATGAGTGTCCACCGTGTCCAGAGATGGGAGCTTAACTGCCATCTCCTTCATCCTAGAGAAAGTAACCACACAGCCGTTCTGCTCTGCATACTTAGCTACACAGTCCTTCTCCTGAACCTGAGACACTAACTTCCCACTCTCCTCATTCACCCGGGAATAATCCTGTTCCATACACACTGACTTCCCAGCAAGCTGGTCACACACAGTCACTGGGTTATCAGCCTGCTCCAGTTCTCTGGCTGCTCCTGCCTCATCTGGAACAACCCTCAGTCCCACCGAGACTTCTCCAACACCATCCACACTGGGTTTCCCTAAACCCAAGTTAGTGGAGTCACTGCTAACAGACAAGTTCTGTCTGTCAGGCACTGCAACAAGTGCCTCACACAAGAAGCTGCTGCCTTTTACAGGCAGAGCTTTCTCCTGAATGCCTTCTCCCAGCAAGGCCCTGTCAGCTCCCTCAGTCACAGCAAACTGCTTGCTACAAGCACTGCCAGGACTCTCCTCCCTATGAGCTTCCTTAAGCAGCAGTTCACCCTTCCCTGGCTCTGCAGCAGCCTTGCCCTGCGGAGCCACAACCAACTCCTCCTGCAATTCCCTAACTCCCTGAGTTATCTCCAGCCCCTCTGGTGGATTCACAAACAATCCCCTCTCAGGCACACAGACAGACTCACAAGATACAGGGTCAGAGGCACCTTCTCCCCCTTTGTAGCTCTCTAGATGGCTGTAAACGTCCCCATCATCATTAGGCTCCAGAGTCAACATGCCCTCATTCTCTCCTTGTGCCTGGGCTAAGGGGTCACCCTGGTCTCACAGAGTTGCTCCCCCCTCTTCCAGCAACACAGCAGCATCAGGCACAACATTAGTGTCACCACTGTCTGGTCTCTGGGGTTCTGGCAAGACACTGCCTGGATCTACCCAAGTCACAGCATCCTCCTTCCCAGCAGATACAAACTTAGAGCCACCTCCTTTCTGGGACAGACAACCAGAGACAGTTTCTCCCTTGTCCCCACACCCCTGGCTAATTTCAGGCATACAGCTAGCCACTGAGACAGCTTCCTTTACTGCCCCACTGCTACTTCCACCAGCCAAATTGCCAGCTTGCACACACTGTGCTTCACACAACTCAATTTCAGTTTGTGCAGGTTCAATTCCACAAACCTCACCAGCCACCAACTCCTCAATTAAAACTTCACTCTGGCCAGCCACTCCAGGCTGCCCCAGAGAAACATTTCCCTGACTTCTGGGCTTTTCCTGCCCTGGTTCTGATTCCAGCCTCACCTCTGAGGCATCAGACGGGCCCTCACCCAGAGGCTCACTGCCCCCCTGCACAGACACGCAGCCATCTGCCACAGGCACGCATTTAGAGACACTTTCCCCTTGGTTACAATAAGACTGACCAGCCTCAGAGAACTTCCCAGAGTCACCTGTACCCCCCTCACAGGCCCCATACATGCTTTGGGGCTGGGTTACAACATTAGCTGGGTTACAACCATTTGCCATGTCATAGTCAGACCACATACCCACACGGTTATACATCGAACTTTCAGGAGGATACAGTCTCTGTTGTTCCATTAGTCTCTTAAGCTGAAGTTCAAGTCTAGCATTTTCCTCCTTGGCTAGGGCCATCTTCTCTGCATGCTCCGCCATTTCCTTAAGCTGACGTCTGGCCCTCTCTGCCCTTCTCTCTGCATCCTCTGCCATTCTCTCTGCATGTTCTGCTTTTCTCATCTCAAGTTCCCGATCCATCTCCTGCTTTCTCTTAGCAATTTCTTCATCTGCCTTCCGCCTTCTTTCAGCAGCTTCCTTGGCTCGCTTCTGCTCCTTTTCATCCACATCTCTGGTTAGTAACAACACTACCAGATCTAGTTTACAGGCCCTTTTCCTAAAGGCAATGCCTCTCCCCGAGCACAAATCCTTCAGAGCCTCTTTATTTAGGCTCTCATACTGGCACTGACTCATTTTGGCTGCCCTTTACCCAACCAAACTCTCAGTACTAAAAATCAAATTTAGACAGCGTGGGGTCCTGATCCCAAAGCTCAATTGACCAAGATCTGTGGATCCTGCCGCCTACGCCACTGTGACGGACCGGGCCGTGTCTGGGCACAGCTGAGGGCATCCGCTCAGGGCGAATTGCTCAAATCCGGGGCTCCTTACAGCCCCCAGACTGGTGACCTCTCCAAACAGGCCACAAACCAGTCCCACAGAGCGCTTCAGCAACCTGCCTGAAGCCTCCCGAGCAAAACCCCTCCGACACCCAGCAATATCCGTGCCCCAGATGGCCCCGGGCCTCATACACAGGTGGGGGGGGGGGGTCCTAGCACCCAATCCCACCTACCCCGAAGAAGTTCTGTCCGGTTCCAAGAAACCAGCCACAGATCCCTAGTCAATTTACCCTCTGGATCTTACCCACAAATCACGCTGGGCCAATCCTTTGGAATATATATCTAAAGGTTTATTATTACAATAAAGAAAAGCATGAGAGTAAGGTTGTTAAAGAATATTACGTTACATGCACCGAATCTCCCAGTCCTCGATGCAGGCTCTAGCAGAGATGTTACAGCTGCTGGTTTAAAAGTTCTTGTTGCACATCCTATCATCAGGATGGGTTCACAGGTCTTCCAGGCTCTTCGATCCCTGCAATGCTGCCTCTGGGATGAAGTGCTGAGCTGAGAACAAAATGTCATCGACAACATGGCCTCTTTATACCTCACGTCCAGAGCGGGAAAACGCCCTTCTCGAGTCGCAATGGGCGAAATCGACTTTTGGAGCCGAAAACAGCGACCCTGTTATACCAATTAAAAGCAAGGAGGATCTTATTAGGGGGATAAGGCAAAAAGCCACTTTTATTGTAAAGATAATAATAAAAAAAATAAAGAAAAGAGAGAAGCAAACAACGTTGTTTAACTACATATTCCTCCCATAATAGCCAAATTGCTGCTGCTTCTTCTTTGGCAGCATTAGAAGGCTTGAACATGTACTGTGCCAATCTATCCTCTAGGTCCAAAATATTCCAAACATCTTCAAGGGCTTTTTTAGTCCAAGGACTTGTACCCATATCTCTGAAGGATTTGTTTTAAAGGGTGTTCTTTCTTTATAAAAGGAGAGGTTTCAGTTCCTTCAAACTCTATTCCTCCCTCTGAGACCGCTTTCCCTGTTCTTTTTTTAAATATCTTTAATACTTGTTTAGTTTCCTTTATCACCCCTGAACCCTTGCAGCGATTGACAAAGCCTAGACTATCAATGAATAATCGTAGCTTCTTTTTAAAGCCTAAATTATTTCAATAATTGTAGCTTCTAGTTACACAGCCTAGATAATTCCAATTAGTAATCATAGCTTCTTACACAGCCTAGATTATTTCAATCAATAACCGTAGCTTCTATTTACAGCCTAAATTATAGCTTCTTTTTACTATGAGCTCTTTTGTGAAGCCTCTACCCTCTGGAGGTCAGAAGGCTTTGGTTAACCAAAAAAAGAAAGAAAAAGAAAAGAGAAAGAGAGAAAAAAAATAGCATTTCTCTCTGTAGTCAGCTGTGTGCACACCAATGTCCACAATACCTGAGGCTCTTTTACCAATATTCCCCCTTTCGCATTCTCCACCAAAATGTTATACCAAATAAAAGCAAGCAGGATTTTTATGAGGGGATAAGGCAAAAAGCCACATTTATTGTAAAGATAATAATAAAAAAAATAAAGAAAAGATAGACGCAAACAACGTTGTTGAACTACTTATTCCTAACACTACTTAACCCTTACACACACACACACCATACATTCATACATCCATTCATTCAAGTTTTGTGTATAGTTACCATCCTGGAAGTTGCTTGTGACAGAATACTGGCCAGGTATTCTGTACACAAGCAATGGTAGTGGGGAGCGAAGTCCTGATGAGATGCGCGTCTGAAGCTACTGGTAGGCTGGCAGCAGAACCTTAGACTCTAATGCCATAGTTTTTTAGTCCAGTTCTTATACGAATTTTTTCCTATGCCAGCCTATGGAAATTGCTGCATCATGCTGATGTCTCCAGGGTGGCAGCCAGGTGCTCGTCAGTGATCTCATCGGGTGGACCGCCATTACTTGGTTTTCTCCACTTTACACCTTTTGGTTGCACTGGCACCTGATACCTTCTTCAACCCTTTGTTGCTGTCTTCTCAGGCTGGCACCTCTCAGAACCATTCATTCATCGGCCAAGCACTCTCTCATACATTCATACAGTATTTTGTATAATAATAAAAATTGTAGTTACAAAAGTTTCTGGGTGTTATTGCTTAAAAAATTCTCTGCGTGCTGAGTAAAGTTACAATGTTTTAAAGAGAACAGGCGTCAATTATGTAACAATGCCCTTAGTCAATTACAGGGATGGGCTCCCATACAAGAGTTAGTGGCTTGACAATGCACTGTTACAATGTATGTCTGCAATGCCAATTCCGTTCGGAGCCTGAAAACGCCCTCCTCAAGCCGCGATGGACAAAAATGACTTCTGTAGCCGAAAACGTCGAAACGGGCTTCGTAGGCCTAAATCCACGTCCGGTGCCCGAAAACACCCTCTTCTGGCCGTGATGGTCGAAAGTAACTTTTTAAGCCAAAAACGGCGACCCGGGCCGCGGAGCGAGAAAATCACATCCAGAGCCTGAAAACGTCCTCCTCGGGCCGTGATGGCTGAAATCAACTTTTGAAGGCAAAAATGGCGTCCCGGGCTGCGGAACCAAAAATCTACGTTCAGAGCTCGATACATCCTCCTCGGGCCGCGATGGCCCAAATTGACTTTTGAAGCCAAAAACGGCAAACGGGGCCAACGAGCCAGAAATCCACGTCTGGAGCAGGAAAACATCCTACCCGGGCCGCGATGGCCGAAATCGAATTTTGAAGCCGAAAACGGCGACCCGGGCCGCGGAGTTAGAAAATCACATGAGTAGCCCGAAAACGTCCTCCCCGGGCCGCGATGGCCGAAATCAACTTTTGAAGCCGAAAGCAGCGACACGGGTCTTGGAGCGAGAAAATATCGTCCGGAGCCGGAAAAAGCCCTTCTCGGGCCACGATGGCCGAAATCGACTTTTGAAGGGGAAAACGGCGACCCGGGCCGCGGAGCCAGAAATCCAACTCCGGAGTCCTAAAACGCTCTCCTCAGGCAGCGATGGCCGAAATTGACTTTTGAAGCCGAAAACGGCGAACCGGCCCGCGGAGTCAGAAATCCACGTCCGGAGCCCGAAAACGCTATCCTCGGGCCGCGATGGCCGAAATTGACTTTTGAAGCCGAAAACGGCGACCCGGGCAGCGGAGTGAGAAAATCACGTGCGGAGCCCGAAAATGCACTATTCAGGCCGCGATGGCTGAAGTCGAGTTTTGAAGCTGTCGAAGCAAAAACACACTCCTCTGTGTTTAGGCAGCTAACAAACAGCTTTATTAATTAATAAAGCACAGCAGAGCCAGACCCAGTAAGGCTGCTAATACAATCAATCCTAGTATCTTTATACCCTTAGCCAAACAGTCTGACGTCAGGGCATCCAATTATAGAAATCCTCAATTAAATTTGGAAAAACCTTATCAACAAGATGGCGGACAGGTGCGAGGGAGAACATCTCGTGTCCCAACCAGCCCAATTATCACATACCAATAGCCCAGCGTGTAGGCCTCTTCTCACGGGGTGACAGAAAGTTCACTCTGGTCTACGTGCTTGAGAGAAAAGCTGAAATGGTTTCTGATATACAAGATGGCTTCTAGCTAAACATGAAAATGGTTTCTACAAAGCCGAAAACGGCGACCCGGGCCTCGGAGTGAGAAAATATCGTCCGGAGCCTGAAAAAGACCTTCTCGGGCCGTGATGGCCGAAATCGACTTTTGAAGGTGAAAACAGTGACCCGGGCTGCGGAGCCAGAAATTCAAGTTGGGAGCCCTAAAATGCTCTCCTCGGGCCGCGATGGCCAAACTCGACTTTTGAAGCCGAAAACGGCGACCCGGGCTGCGGAACCAGAAATTCACCTCCGGAGCCCAAAAACGTCCTTCTCGAGCCGCGATGGCCGAAATCGACTTCTGAAGGTTAAAATGGCCTTAAAAATGGGGCCGCGGTGGCCAAACTCGACTTTTGAAGCCGGAAACGGCGACCCGGGCTGCGGAACCAGAAATTCACCTCCGGAGCCCAAAAACGTCCTCCTCATGCTGCGATGGCCGAAATTGACTTTTGAAACCGTTTTCAGCCTCCGAACGTGCATTTTGTCCTCCGAAGCCCGTGTCTCCATTTTTGGCCTCAAAAGTCGATTTCGGTCATCGTGGCGCGAGGAGGACGTTTTCGCGCTCTGGATGTGGATTTCTGGCTCCGCAGCCCGGGTCGCCATTTTCACCTTCAAAAGTCGATTTCGGCCATCGCGGCCCGAGAAGGGCTTTTTCGGGCTCCGGACGTGATTTTTTCGCTCCGCGGCCCGGGTCGCCATTTTGACCTTCAAAAGTCGATTTCGGCCATCGCGGCCCGAATAGGGCGTTTTCGGGCTCCGCAGGTGATTTTCTCTGTCCGCCGCCCGGGGTCACCGTTTTCACCTTCAGAAGTGGATTTCGGCCATCATGGCCCGAGGATGATGTTTTCAGGGTCCGGACATGATTTTTTCGCTCTGCGGCCCGTGTCTCCGTTTTTGGCCTCAAAAGTCGATTTCGGTCATCGTGGCGCGAGGAGGACGTTTTCGCGCTCTGGATGTGGATTTCTGGCTCCGCAGCCCAGGTCGCCATTTTCACTTTCAAAAGTCGATTTCGGCCATCGCGGCCCGAGAAGGGCTTTTTCGGGCTTCGGACGTGATTTTTTCGCTCCGCGGCCCGGGTCGCCATTTTGACCTTCAAAAGTTGATTTCGGCCATCGCGGCCCGAATAGGGCGTTTTCGGGCTCCGCAGGTGATTTTCTCTCTCCGCCGCCCTGGGTCACCGTTTTCACCTTCAGAAGTGGATTTCGGCCATCATGGCCCGAGGAGGATATTTTCAGGCTCCGGACATGAATTTCTGGCGCCGCGGCCCGGGTCGCCGTTTT
Organism: Pelodiscus sinensis; assembly: GCF_049634645.1. Taxonomy (NCBI): domain Eukaryota; kingdom Metazoa; phylum Chordata; order Testudines; family Trionychidae; genus Pelodiscus; species Pelodiscus sinensis. The sequence goes on from NC_134711.1 coordinate 136,085,231, forward strand.
CGGCTTCAATACTCGATTTCGGCCATCGCGGCCCGAGTAGGGCGTATTCAGGCTCTGGAAGTGATTTTCTCGGTCCGCAGCCCGGGTCGCCGTTTTTTGTCTTCAAAAGTCAATTTCGGCCATCGCAGCATGAGGAGGACGTTTTTGGGCTCCGGAGGTGAATTTCTGGCTCCACAGCCCGGGTCTCCGATTCCGGCTTCAAAAGTCGATTTTGGCCATCGCGGCCCGAGTAGGGCGTATTCAGGCTCTGGAAGTGATTTTCTCGGTCCGCAGCCCGGGTCGCCGTTTTGGCTTCAAAAGTCGATTTCGGCCATCGCGGCACGAGGATAGCGTTTTCGGGCTCCGGACATGGATTACTGGCTCCGCAGCCCGGGTCGCCGTTTTCGGCTTCAAAAGTCGATTTCTGCCATCATGGCCCGAAGAGGGTGTTTTCGGGCACCGGACGTGGATTTAGGCCTACGCAGCCCGTTTCGACCTTTTCAACTACAGAAGTCAATTTTGTCCATCGCGGGTTGAGGAGGGCGTTTTCAGCCTCCGAACGTGCATTTTGGCCTCCGAAGCCCGTGTCTCCATTTTTGGCCTCAAAAGTCGATTTCGGTCATCGTGGCGCGAGGAGGACGTTTTCGCGCTCTGGATGTGGATTTCTGGCTCCGCAGCCCGGGTCGCCATTTTCACCTTCAAAAGTCGATTTCGGCCATCGCGGCCCGAGAAGGGCTTTTTTGGGCTCCGGACGTGATTTTTTCGCTCCGCGGCCCGGGTCGCCATTTTGACCTTCAAAAGTCGATTTCGGCCATCGCGGCCCGAATAGGGCGTTTTCGGGCTTCGCAGGTGATTTTCTCACTCTGCGGACCGGGGTCACCATTTTCACCTTCAGAAGTGGATTTCGGCCATCATGGCCCGAGGAGGATGTTTTCAGGCTCCGGACCTGAATTTCTGGCGCCGCGGCCCGGGTCGCCGTTTTCGGCTTCAAAACTCGATTTTGGCCATCGCGGCCCGAGTAGGGCGTATTCAGGCTCTGGAAGTGATTTTCTCAGTCCGCAGCCCGGGTTGCCGTTTTCGGCTTCAAAAGTCGATTTCGGCCATCACGGCCCGAAGAGGGTGTTTTCGGGCACCGGACGTGGATTTAGGCCTACGCAGCCCGTTTCGACGTTTTCAACTACAGAAGTCAATTTTGTCCATCGCGGGTTGAGGAGGGCGTTTTCAGCCTCCGAACGTGCATTTTGGCCTCCGAAGCCCGTGTCTCCATTTTTGGCCTCAAAAGTCGATTTCGGTCATCGTGGCGCGAGGAGGATGTTTTCGCGCTCTGGATGTGGATTTCTGGCTCCGCAGCCCGGGTCGCCATTTTCACCTTCAAAAGTCGATTTCGGCCATGGCGGCCCGAGAAGGGCTTTTTCGGGCTCCGGACGTGATTTTTTCGCTCCGCGGCCCGGGTCGCCATTTTGACCTTCAAAAGTCGATTTCGGCCATCGCGGCCCGAATAGGGCGTTTTCGGGCTCCGCAGGTGATTTTCTCTCTCCGCCGCCCGGGGTCACCGCTTTCACCTTCAGAAGTGGATTTCGGCCATCATGGCCCGAGGACGATGTTTTCAGGGTCCGGACATGATTTTTTCGCTCTGCGGCCCGTGTCTCCGTTTTTGGCCTCAAAAGTCGATTTCGGTCATCGTGGCGCGAGGAGGACGTTTTCGCGCTCTGGATGTGGATTTCTGGCTCCGCAGCCCAGGTCGCCATTTTCACCTTCAAAAGTCGATTTCGGCCATCGCGGCCCGAGAAGGGCTTTTTCGGGCTTCGGACGTGATTTTTTCGCTCCGCGGCCCGGGTCGCCATTTTGACCTTCAAAAGTCGATTTCGGCCATCGCGGCTCGAATAGGGCGTTTTCGGGCTCCGCAGGTGATTTTCTCTCTCCGCCGCCCGGGGTCACCGTTTTCACCTTCAGAAGTGGATTTCGGCCATCATGGCCCAAGGAGGATATTTTCAGGCTCCGGACATGAATTTCTGGCGCCGCGGCCCGGGTCGCCGTTTTCGGCTTCAAAACTCGATTTCGGCCATCGCGGCCCGAATAGGGCGTATTCAGGCTCTGGAAGTGATTTTCTCGGTCCGCAGCCCGGGTCGCCGTTTTTGTCTTCAAAAGTCTATTTCGGCCATCGCAGCATGAAGAGGACGTTTTTGGGCTCGGAGGTGAATTTCTGGCTCCAGAGCCCGGGTCGCCGATTCCGGCTTCAAAAGTCGATTTTGGCCACCGCGGCCCGAGTAGGGCGTATTCAGGCTCTGGAAGTGATTTTCTCGGTCCGCAGCCCGGGTCGCCGTTTTGGCTTCAAAAGTCGATTTCGGCCATCGCGGCACGAGGATAGCGTTTTCGGGCTCCGGACATGGATTACTGGCTCCGCAGCCCGGGTCGCCATTTTCGGTTTCAAAATACGATTTCTGCCATCATGGCCTGAAGAGGGTGTTTTCGGGCACCGGACGTGGATTTAGGCCTACGCAGCCCGTTTCGACGTTTTCAACTACAGAAGTCAATTTTGTCCATCGCGGGTTGAGGAGGGCGTTTTCAGCATCCGAACGTGCATTTTGGCCTCCGAAGCCCGTGTCTCCATTTTTGGCCTCAAAAGTCGATTTCGGTCATCGTGGCGCGAGGAGGACGTTTTCGCGCTCTGGATGTGGATTTCTGGCTCCGCAGCCCGGGTCGCCATTTTCACCTTCAAAAGTCAATTTCGGCCATCGCGGCCCGAGAAGGGCTTTTTTGGGCTCCGGACGTGATTTTTTCGCTCCGCGGCCCGGGTCGCCATTTTGACCTTCAAAAGTCGATTTCGGCCATCGCGGCCCGAATAGGGTGTTTTCAGGCTCCGCAAGTGATTTTCTCACTCCGCCGACCGGGGTCACCATTTTCACCTTCAGAAGTGGATTTCGGCCATCATGGCCTGAGGAGGATGTTTTCAGGCTCCAGACCTGAATTTCTGGCGCCGCGGCCCGGGTTGCCGTTTTCGGTTTCAAAACTCGATTTTGGCCATCGCGGCCCGAGTAGGGCGTATTCAGGCTCTGGAAGTGATTTTCTCGGTCCGCAGCCCGGGTTGCCGTTTTCGGCTTCAAAAGTCGATTTCGGCCATCACGGCCCGAAGAGGGTGTTTTCGGGCACCAGACGTGGATTTAGGCCTACGCAGCCCGTTTCGACGTTTTCAACTACAGAAGTCAATTTTGTCCATCGCGGGTTGAGGAGGGCGTTTTCAGCCTCCGAACGTGCATTTTGGCCTCCGAAGCCCGTGTCTCCATTTTTGGCCTCAAAAGTCGATTTCGGTCATCGTGGCGCGAGGAGGACGTTTTCGCGCTCTGGATGTGGATTTCTGGCTCCACAGCCCGGGTCGCCATTTTCACCTTCAAAAGTCGATTTCGGCCATCGCGGCCCGAGAAGGGCTTTTTCGGGCTCCGGACGTGATTTTTTCGCTCCGCGGCCCGGGTCGCCATTTTTACCTTCAAAACTCGATTTCGGCCATCGCGGCCCGAATAGGGCGTTTTCGGGCTCCGCAGGTGATTTTCTCTCTCCGCCGCCCGGTGTCACCGTTTTCACCTTCAGAAGTGGATTTCTGCCATCATGGCCCGGGGAGGATATTTTCAGGCTCCGGACATGAATTTCTGGTGCCGCGGCCTGGGTCGCCGTTTTCGGCTTCAAAACTCGATTTCGGCCATCGCGGCCCGAATAGGGCGTATTCAGGCTCTGGAAGTGATTTTCTCGGTCCGCAGCCCGGGTCGCCGTTTTTGTCTTCAAAAGTCTATTTCGGCCATCGCAGCATGAGGAGGACGTTTTTGGGCTCCGGAGGTGAATTTCTCGCTCCAGAGCCCGGGTCGCCGATTCCGGCTTCAAAAGTCGCTTTTGGCCACCGCGGCCCGAGTAGGGCGTATTCAGGCTCTGGAAGTGATTTTCTCGGTCCGCAGACCGGGTCGCCATTTTGGCTTCAAAAGTCGATTTCGGCCATCGCGGCACGAGGATAGCGTTTTCGAGCTCCGGACATGGATTACTGGCTCCGCAGCCCGGGTCGCCGTTTTCGGCTTCAAAAGTCGATTTTGGCCATCGCGGCCCGAGTAGGGCGTATTCAGGCTCTGGAAGTGATTTTCTCGGTCTGCAGCCCGGGTCGCCGTTAAGGCTTCAAAAGTCGATTTCGGCCATCGCGGCACGAGGATAGCGTTTTCGGGCTCCGGACATGGATTACTGGCTCCGCAGCCCGGGTCGCCGTTTTCGGCTTCAAAACTCGATTTTGGCCATCGCGGCCCGAGGAAAGGTTTTTCGGGCTCCGGACGTGGATTTCTGGCTGCGCAGCCTGAGTCACCGTTTTCAGGATCAAAAGTCGATTTCGGCCATCGCGGCCCAGGTTGGGCGTTTTCCGTCTCCGGACGTGGATTTCTCGCTCAGTGGCCCGGGTCGCTTTTTTTACCTTCAAAAGTCCATTTCGGCCATCATGGCCTGAGGAGAGCTTTTTCGGTCTCCGCACGTGATTTTCTCACTCCGCTGCCCGGGTCGCCGTTTACGGCTTCAAAAGTCGATTTCGGCCATCGCGGCCTGAGGAGGACGTTTTCAGGCTCCGGACGTGATTTTCTCGTTCCGCGGCCCGGGTCGCCGTTTTCGGATTCAAAAGTTAATTTCGGCCATCATGGCCGGAGGAGGATGTTTTCGGGCTCCAGACATGGATTTCTGGCTCCGCAGCCGGGGTTGCCGTTTTCGGCTTCAAGAGTCGATTTCGGCCACCGTGGCCCGATTTCGACCATCGGCCATCCTGCTCCGGACGTGGATTTCTGGCTCGTCGGCACCGGTTGCTGTTTTTGGCTTCAAAAGTCGATTTCAGCCATCGTGGCCTGACGAGAGCTTTTTCGGGCTTCGGACGTGGATTTCTGGCTCTGCAGCCCGGGTCGCCGTTTTCATCTTCAAAAGTCGATTTCGGCCATCGCGGCCCAAGTAGGGCGTTTTCGGGCTCCGGACATGCATTTAGGCCTCCGAAGCCCGTTTCGCCGTTTTCGGCTTCAAAAGTCTATTTCAGCTATCGCAGCTCGAGGAGGGCGTTTTCGGGATCCGAATGTGCATTTTGAACTCTGAAGCCCATGTCGCCGTTTTTGTCTTCAAAAGTCGATTTCGGATATCGCGGCCCGAGAAGGATGTTTTCGGGCTCCGGACGTGGATTTCTCGCTCAGTGGCCCGGGTCGCTTTTTTTACCTTCAAAAGTCCATTTCGGCCATCATGGCCTGAGGAGAGCTTTTTCGGTCTCCACACGTGATTTTCTCACTCCGCTGCCCGGGTCGCCGTTTACGGCTTCAAAAGTCGATTTCGGCCATCGCGGCCTGAGGAGGACGTTTTCAGGCTCCGGACGTGATTTTCTCGTTCCGCGGCCCGGGTCGCCGTTTTCGGATTCAAAAGTTAATTTCGGCCATCATGGCCGGAGGAGGATATTTTCGGGCTCCAGACATGGATTTCTGGCTCCGCAGCCGGGGTTGCCGTTATCGGCTTCAAAAGTCGATTTCGGCCATCGCGGCCCGAGGGGGGCATTTTCCTGCTCCAGACGTGGATTTCTGGCTCGTCTGCCCCGGTTGTTGTTTTTGGCTTCAAAAGTCGATTTCAGCCATCGTGGGCTGACGAGAGCTTTTTCGGGCTTCGGACGTGGATTTCTGCCTCTGCAGCCCGTGTCGCCGTTTTCGTCTTCAAAAGTCGATTTTGGCCATCGCGGAACAAGTAGGGCGTTTTCGGGTTCTGGACGTGGATTTAGGCCTCCGAAGCCCGTTTCGCTGTTTTCGGCTTCAAAAGTCAATTTCGGCCAGCGCATTATGTGGAGGACGTTTTTGGGTTCCGGAGGTGAATTTCGGGCTCCGCGGCCCGGGTCGCCGTTTTCCGCTTCAAATGTCGATTTCGGCCATCGCGGCCCGAGAAGGGATTTTTCGGGCTCCGGACGATATTTTCTCGCTCCGAGACCCGTGTCGCCGCTTTCGGCTTCAAAAGTTGATTTCGGCCATCGCGGCCCGGGGAGGACGTTTTCGGGCTACGCATGTGATTTTCTCACTCCGCGGCCCGGGTCACCGTTTTCAGCTTCAAAATTCGATTTCGGCCATCGCGGCCTGGGTAGGATGTTTTCCTGCTCCAGACGTGGATTTCTGGCTCGTTGGCCCCGTTTGCCGTTTTTGGCTTCAAAAGTCGATTTCAGCCATCGTGGCCTGAGGAGAGCTTTTTCTGGCTGCGGACGTGGATTTCTGGCTTCGCAGCCCGGGTCTTCGTTTTCGGCTTCAAAAGTCGATTTGGGCCATCGCGGCCCGAGGAGGATGTTTTCGAGCTCCGAACGTAGATTTTTGGTTCCGCAGCCCGTTTTTGCCTTCAAAAGTTGATTTCAGCCATCACGGCCCGAGGAGGACTTTTTCAGGCTCTGGATGTGATTTTCTCGCTCCGTGGCCCGGGTCGCCGTTTTTGGCTTCAAAAGTTAATTTCGACTATCACGGCCAGAAGACGGTGTTTTCGGGCACCGGACGTGGATTTAGGCCTACGAAGCCCGTTTCGACGTTTTCGGCTACAGAAGTCATTTTTGTCCATCGCGGCTTGAGGAGGGCGTTTTCAGGCTCCGAACGGAATTGGCATTGCAGACATACATTGTAACAGTGCATTGTCAAGCCACTAACTCTTGTATGGGAGCCCATCCCTGTAATTGACTAAGGGCATTGTTACATAATTGACGCCTGTTCTCTTTAAAACATTGTAACTTTACTCAGCACGCAGAGAATTTTTTAAGCAATAACACCCAGAAACTTTTGTAACTACAACTTTTATTATCATACAAAATACTGTATGAATGTATGAGAGAGTGCTTGGCCGATGAATGAATGGTTCTGAGAGGTGCCAGCCTGAGAAGACAGCAACAAAGGGCTGAAGAAGGTATCAGGTGCCAGTGCAACCAAAAGGTGTCAAGTGGAGAAAACCAAGTAATGGTGGTCCACCCGATGAGATCACTGACGAGCACCTGGCTGCCACCCTGGAGACATCAGCATGATGCAGCAATTTCCATAGACTGGCATAGGAAAAAATTCGTATAAGAACTGGACTAAAAAACTATGGCATTAGAGTCTAAGGTTCTGCTGCCAGCCTACCAGGAGCTTCAGACGCGCATCTCATCAGGACTTCGCTCCCCACTACCATTGCTTGTGTACAGAATACCTGGCCAGTATTCTGTCACAAGCAACTTCCAGGATGGTAACTCTACACAAAACTTGAATGAATGGATGTATGAATGTATGGTGTGTGTGTGTGTAAGGGTTAAGTAGTGTTAGGAATAAGTAGTTCAACAACGTTGTTTGCGTCTATCTTTTCTTTATTTTTTTTATTATTATCTTTACAATAAATGTGGCTTTTTGCCTTATCCCCTCATAAAAATCCTGCTTGCTTTTATTTGGTATAACATTTTGGTGGAGAATGCGAAAGGGGGAATATTGGTAAAAGAGCCTCAGGTATTGTGGACATTGGTGTGCACACAGCTGACTACAGAGAGAAATGCTATTTTTTTTCTCTCTTTCTCTTTTCTTTTTCTTTCTTTTTTTGGTTAACCAAAGCCTTCTGACCTCCAGAGGGTAGAGGCTTCACAAAAGAGCTCATAGTAAAAAGAAGCTATTATTGAAATAATTTAGGCTGTAAATAGAAGCTACGGTTATTGATTGAAATAATCTAGGCTGTGTAAGAAGCTATGATTACTAATTGGAATTATCTAGGCTGTGTAACTAGAAGCTACAATTATTGAAATAATTTAGGCTTTAAAAAGAAGCTACGATTATTCATTGATAGTCTAGGCTTTGTCAATCGCTGCAAGGGTTCAGGGGTGATAAAGGAAACTAAACAAGTATTAAAGATATTTAAAAAAGAACAGGGAAAGTGGTCTCAGAGGGAGGAATAGAGTTTGAAGGCACCTCACATTTTCTAAAGAAATAACACCCTTTAAAAAAATCCTTCAGAGATATGGGTACAAGTCCTTGGACTGAAAAAGCCCTTGAAGATGTTTGGAATATTTTGGACCTAGAAGATTGGCACAGTACATGTTCAAGCCTTCTAATGCTGCCAAAGACGAAGCAGCAGCAATTTGGCTATTATTGGAGGAATATGTAGTTAAACAACGTTGTTTGCTTCTATCTTTTCTTTATATTTTTTATTATTATCTTTACAATAAAAGTGGCTTTTTGTCTTATCCCCCTAAAAAGATCCTCCTTGCTTTTAATTGGTATAACAGGGTCGCTGTTTTCGGCTCCAAAAGTCGATTTCGCCCATTGCGACTCGAGAAGGGAGTTTTCCTGCTCTGGACGTGATTTTCTCGCGCCGTGGCCCGGGTCGCCGTTTTCGGCTTCAAAAGTCGATTTTGGCCATCGCGGCCCGTGTAGGCCATTTTCGGGCTCCGGACTTGGTTTTCTCGCTCCATGGCCAGCCGTTTACGACTTCTAAAGTCAATTTCGGCCATCGTGGCACGAGATGAGCGTTTTCGAGCTTCGGACGTGCTTTTTCTCCCTCCGCGGCCCGGGTCACCGTTTTCACCTTCAGAAGTGGACTTCGGCCATCATGGCTCTGGGAGGAGGATTTCAGTCTCCGGAGATGAATTTCTGGCGCCGCGGCCCAGGTCACCGTTTTCGGCTTCAAAATTCGATTTTGGCTATCGGGGCGCGAGGATAGCGTTTCCGGGCTCTGGACGTGGATTTCTGACTTCGGGGCCCGGGTCGCCGTTTTTGGCTTCAAAAGTCAATTTCGGCTATCGCAGCATGAGGAGGACGTTTTTGGGCTCCAGAGGTGAATTTCTGGTTCCACAGCCCGGGTCGCCGTTTCCGGCTTCAAAAGTCTATTTCGGCCATCGCGGCCCGATTAGGGCATTTTCGGGCTCCGCACGTGATTTTCTCACTCCGCGGCCCGGGTCGCCGTTTTAACCTTCAGAAGTCGATTTCGGCCATCGCTGCTCGAGAAGGGCTTTTTCGGACTCTGCACGATATTTTCTCGCTCCGAGGCCCGGGTCACCGTTTTCGGCTTCAAAAATCGAGTTTGGCCATCGCGGCCCGAGGAGAGCATTTTAGGGCTCCGGACTTGGATTTCTGGCTCCGCAGCCCGGGTCACTGTTTTCACCTTCAAAAGTCGATTTCGGCCATCGCGGCTCGAGAAGGGATTTTTCGGACTCCGCACGATATTTTCTCGCTCTGAGGCCCGGGTCACCGTTTTCGGCTTTGTAGAAACCATTTTCATGTTTAGCTAGAAGCCATCTTGTATATCAGAAACCATTTCAGCTTTTCTCTCAAGCACGTAGACCAGAGTGAACTTTCTGTCACCCCGTGAGAAGAGGCCTACAGGCTGGGCTATTGGTATGTGATAATTGGGCTGGTTGGGACACGAGATGTTCTCCCTCGCACCCGTCCGCCATCTTGTTGATAAGGTTTGGTTTTTCCAAATTTAATAGAGGATTTCTGTAATTGGATGCCCTGACGTCAGACTGTTTGGTTAAGGGCATAAAGATACTAGGATTGATTGTATTAGCAGCCTTACTGGGTCTGGCTCTGCTGTGCTTTATTAATTAATAAAGCTGTTTGTTAGCTGCCTAAACACAGAGGAGTGTGTTTTTGCTTCGACAGCTTCAAAATTCGACTTCGGCCATCTCGGCCTGAATAGTGCATTTTCGGGCTCCATACGTGGATTTCTGACTCCGCGGGCCGGGTCGCCGTTTTCGGCTTCAAAAGTCGATTTTGGCCATTGCGGCCCGAGGAGGACGTTTTCAGGCTCCGGACGTGATTTTCTCGTTCCGCGGCCCGGGTCACCGTTTTCACCTTCAGAAGTGGACTTCGGCCATCATGGCCCTGGGAGGAGGATTTCAGTCTCCGGGTCACCGTTTTTGGCTTCAAAATTCGATTTTGGCTATCGGGGCGCGAGGATAGCGTTTTCGGGCTCTGGACGTGGATTTCTGACTTCGGGGCCCGGGTCGCCGTTTTTGGCTTCAAAAGTCGATTTCGGCCATCATGGCCCTAGGAGGACGTTTTCCGTCTCCAGACGTGAATTTCTGGCTCCGCAGCCGGAGTCACCATTTTCGGCTTCAAAATTCGATTTTGGCCATCGCTGCTCGAGGGGGGCGTTTTCAGGCTCCGGACGTGGATTTAGGACTCTGAAGCCAGTTTCACCGTTTTCGGCTTCAAATTCAATTTCGGCTATCGCGGCTCGAGGAGGGCGTTTTCGGGCTCCGAACGTGCATTTTGACCTCCGAAGACCGTATTGCCGTTTTCATCTTCAAAAGTCGATTTCGGCCATATTGGCCCGAGGAGAGATTTTTCGGGCTCCAGACGTGGATTTCTGGCTCGGGGGCCAGGGTAGCCGTTTTCGCCTTCAAAAGTCGATTTCTGCTATCGCTGCCCAGGGGAGGACGTGTTCGGGCTCCGGACTTGGATTTCTGTCTCCGCAGCCGGGGTCGCCGTTTCTGCCTTCTAATGTTGATTTCGGACCCCTTAGAGGGCATTTTCGGGCCCCTAACGTGGATTTAGGCCTCCGAAGACCGTTTCACCGTTTTGGGCTTCAAAAGTCGATTTCTGCCATCGTGGCTCGAGGAGAGCTTTTTCGAGCTCCGGATGTGGATTTCTGGCTCTGCAGCCCGGGTAGCCGTTTTCGGCTTCAAAAGTCGATTTCGGCCATCGCGGCCCAAGGAGGACATTTTCAGGCTCCGGACGTGGATTTCTGGCTCCACAGCGCCGTTTTTGGCTTCTGTCACTTTTCCGAATTGGAGGGTAGCAGCCAGATCGCTGCTGCACCCCTTGGTGGGGGTGTTTGCCCCAGAAATTGGTATAAAAGAGAGCCATATGGAGTGTTGAATGGGAGCTTATTCTTTGTTGATCTTATGTACGCTATTTATGTGAGTTTATAATGTCTATGTGTGTAGGTAGGAATCTGTAATCTGTGTGGAAGCTGACTATTTCTCTGAATGTGGTTAAGCATTGCTAAGGACAGTTTAATTAGCCACGCCCTGTCGGACAATGGCACTTGATGGGCCAAAGACAATGGCACTTGATGGGCCAATGCCACTTGATGGGCCAAAGAATGGGGGCTGTCACCTGAGAGCAGCCAGCAGGGAACATAGAGATTGGCCTCTGACCAGGTGACTTGCTGCATACAAGAAAAGGCCAGGAAGGAGGTATAAAGAGGCCATGTTGTCGATGACATTTTGTTCTCAGCTCAGCACTTCATCCCAGAGGCAGCATTGCAGGGATCGAAGAGCCTGGAAGACCTGTGAACCCATCCTGATGATAGGATGTGCAACAAGAACTTTTAAACCAGCAGCTGTAACATCTCTGCTAGAGCCTGCATCGAGGACTGGGAGATTCGGTGCATGTAACGTAATATTCTTAACAACCTTACTCTCATGCTTTTCTTTATTGTAATAATAAACCTTTAGATATATATTCTAAAGGATTGGCCCAGCGTGATTTGTGGGTAAGATCCAGAGGGTCAATTGACCAGGGATCTGTGGCTGGTTTCTTGGAACCGGACAGAACTTCTTCGGGGTAGGTGGGATTGGGTGCTAGGACCCCCCCCCCCCCCACCTGTGTATGAGGCCCGGGGCCATCTGGGGCACGGATATTGCTGGGTGTCGGAGGGGTTTTGCTCGGGAGGCTTCAGGCAGGTTGCTGAAGCGCTCTGTGGGACTGGTTTGTGGCCTGTTTGGAGAGGTCACCAGTCTGGGGGCTGTAAGGAGCCCCGGATTTGAGCAATTCGCCCTGAGCGGATGCCCTCAGCTGTGCCCAGACACGGCCCGGTCCGTCACAGTGGCGTAGGCGGCAGGATCCACAGATCTTGGTCAATTGAGCTTTGGGATCAGGACCCCACGCTGTCTAAATTTGATTTTTAGTACTGAGAGTTTGGTTGGGTAAAGGGCAGCCAAAATGAGTCAGTGCCAGTATGAGAGCCTAAATAAAGAGGCTCTGAAGGATTTGTGCTCGGGGAGAGGCATTGCCTTTAGGAAAAGGGCCTGTAAACTAGATCTGGTAGTGTTGTTACTAACCAGAGATGTGGATGAAAAGGAGCAGAAGCGAGCCAAGGAAGCTGCTGAAAGAAGGCGGAAGGCAGATGAAGAAATTGCTAAGAGAAAGCAGGAGATGGATCGGGAACTTGAGATGAGAAAAGCAGAACATGCAGAGAGAATGGCAGAGGATGCAGAGAGAAGGGCAGAGAGGGCCAGACGTCAGCTTAAGGAAATGGCGGAGCATGCAGAGAAGATGGCCCTAGCCAAGGAGGAAAATGCTAGACTTGAACTTCAGCTTAAGAGTCTAATGGAACAACAGAGACTGTATCCTCCTGAAAGTTCGATGTATAACCGTGTGGGTATGTGGTCTGACTATGACATGGCAAATGGTTGTAACCCAGCTAATGTTGTAACCCAGCCCCAAAGCATGTATGGGGCCTGTGAGGGGGGTACAGGTGACTCTGGGAAGTTCTCTGAGGCTGGTCAGTCTTATTGTAACCAAGGGGAAAGTGTCTCTAAATGCGTGCCTGTGGCAGATGGCTGCGTGTCTGTGCAGGGGGGCAGTGAGCCTCTGGGTGAGGGCCCGTCTGATGCCTCAGAGGTGAGGCTGGAGTCAGAACCAGGGCAGGAAAAGCCCAGAAGTCAGGGAAATGTTTCTCTGGGGCAGCCTGGAGTGGCTGGCCAGAGTGAAGTTTTAATTGAGGAGTTGGTGGCTGGTGAGGTTTGTGGAATTGAACCTGCACAAACTGAAATTGAGTTGTGTGAAGCACAGTGTGTGCAAGCTGGCAATTTGGCTGGTGGAAGTAGCAGTGGGGCAGTAAAGGAAGCTGTCTCAGTGGCTAGCTGTATGCCTGAAATTAGCCAGGGGTGTGGGGACAAGGGAGAAACTGTCTCTGGTTGTCTGTCTGAGTGTGGGGAGTTGTTTCTTCCTGTGTCTGATGAAGGTGCCCCACAACCTGTGATGGCTGAGAGCAGTGCTAATGTCCTGGAGTTGGGTCTGGAGATGGCTAAGGCCCAGAAAGGAGGTGGCTCTAAGTTTGTATCTGCTGGGAAGGAGGATGCTGTGACTTGGGTAGATCCAGGCAGTGTCTTGCCAGAACCCCAGAGACCAGACAGTGGTGACACTAATGTTGTGCCTGATGCTGCTGTGTTGCTGGAAGAGGGGGGAGCAACTCTGTTAGACCAGGGTGACTCCTTAGCCCAGGCACAAGGAGAGAATGAGGGCATGTTGACTCTGGAACCTAATGATGATGGGGACGTTTACAGCCATCTAGAGAGCTGCAAAGGGGGAGAAGGTGCCTCTGACCCTGTATCTTGTGAGTCTGTCTATGTGCCTGAGAGGGGATTGTTTGTGAATCCACCAGAGGGGCTGGAGATAACTCAGGGAGTTAGGGAATTGCAGGAGGAGTTGGTTGTGGCTCCGCAGGGCAAGGCTGCTGCAGAGCCAGGGAAGGGTGAACTGCTGCTTAAGGAAGCTCATAGGGAGGAGAGTCCTGGCAGTGCTTGTAGCAAGCAGTTTGCTGTGACTGAGGGAGCTGACAGGGCCTTGCTGGGAGAAGGCATTCAGGAGAAAGCTCTGCCTGTAAAAGGCAGCAGCTTCTTGTGTGAGGCACTTGTTGCAGTGCCTGACAGACAGAACTTGTCTGTTAGCAGTGACTCCACTAACTTGGGTTTAGGGAAACCCAGTGTGGATGGTGTTGGAGAAGTCTCGGAGGGACTGAGGGTTGTTCCAGATGAGGCAGGAGCAGCCAGAGAACTGGAGCAGGCTGATAACCCAGTGACTGTGTGTGACCAGCTTGCTGGGAAGTCAGTGTGTATGGAACAGGATTATTCCCGGGTGAATGAGGAGAGTGGGAAGTTAGTGTCTCAGGTTCAGGAGAAGGACTGTGTAGCTAAGTATGCAGAGCAGAATGGCTGTGTGGTTACTTTCTCTAGGATGGAGGAGATGGCAGTTAAGCTCCCATCTCTGGACACGGTGGACACTCATACTCAATCAGGGAAGTGGATAGCTGGTTCCATGTGGAAACAGAGGTTGGAGGTGGACAGAGGAGAGACTTGGGAGTCTACAGCTTACTGCTGTTACCCAACTGAGTGAGGGAAGGGGGAGAATTCCAGGGCCATTGTGAGCCAGGGAGTCACGCCCAGCCAGCCCTTTGTCTTGTTCAGGCCAGAGGTTTCAGGCCTGGAGCCCACAGGACAGGGAGGAGGGGTAGGACTTGCTTTGACAAAGAAGATTTGCAGGTTGAACCTGAAGGGCCAAAACTGCAATGGTGTGGAGCCAAAGAAGGGGCAGGATGGGGAATGTCAATTTACACCTGGTATAGGATTGTTCTTGTTACTGATGTTAATTCTTGTAACCAATGTATTATTGTGGCAGAGAATTATAAAGGTATACAATGTGCATGATCTTATGGAAACACTTTGTAACTTGTCAGGAAATGTGCCCAGTGACAGACGGTATATAAGGGGACATTGTGATATTGCTAGTTCATGGTTAATGCTTGTAACTAGTCTTGGAACTTCTTACCGGACAAAAAGGGTTCCAGCCAGAAGGTCCTGTGTGAGAAGGGAAACTGAGGCATGCCACCATTTTGTTGGGGGAGGCCTGTGATGCCCTCAGTGATGTTACTGGCATCACTTCCTGCATCAATTTTGCATTGGGGGTGTCACATTACCGTATTGGAGGGAAGCAGCCAGATCACTGCTGCACTCCTAGGTGGGGGTGTTGGCCCCAGAAATTGGTATAAAAGGGAGCCATGTGGGGTATTGAATGGGAGCTTATTGTTTGTTGATCTTATGTACGCTATTTATGTGAGTATATAATGTCTATGTGTGTAGGTAGGAATCTGTAATCTGTGTGGAAGCTGACTATTTCTCTGAATGTGGTTAAGCATTGCTATGGACAGGCTAATTAGCCAGGCCCTGTAGGACAATGGCACTTGATGGGCCAAAGACACACCCAAAGAATGGGGGCTGTCACCTGAGAGCAGCCAGCAGGGAACATAGAGATTGGCCTCTGACCAGGTGACTTGCTGCATACAAGAAGAGGCCAGGAAGGAGGTATAAAGAGGCCATGTGGTCGATGACATTTTGTTCTCAGCTCAGCACTTCATCCCAGAGGCAGCATTGCAGGCATCGAAGAGCCCGGAAGACCTGTGAACCCATCCTG
Organism: Pelodiscus sinensis; assembly: GCF_049634645.1. NCBI lineage: Eukaryota > Metazoa > Chordata > Testudines > Trionychidae > Pelodiscus > Pelodiscus sinensis. The sequence goes on from NC_134711.1 coordinate 136,100,374, forward strand.
ATGATAGGATGTGCAACAAGAACTTTTAAACCAGCAACTGTAACATCTCTGCTAGAGCCTGCATCGAGGACAGGGACATCGGTGCATGTAACGTAATATTCTTTAACAACCTTACTCTCATGCTTTTCTTTATTGTAATAATAAACCTTTAGATATATATTCTAAAGGATTGGCCCAGCGTGATTTCTGGGTAAGATCCAGAGGGTAAATTGACCAGGGATCTGTGGCTGGTTCCTTGGAACCGGACAGAACTTTTTCGGGGTAGGTGGGATTAGGTGCTAGGACCTCCCACCTGTGTATGAGGCCCGGGGCCATCTGGGGCACGGATATTGCTGGAGTGTCGGAAGGGTTTTGCTCGGGAGGCTTCAGGCAGGTTGCTGAAGTGCTCTGTGGGACTGATTTGTGGCCTGTTTGGAGAGGTCACCAATCTGGGGGCTGTAGGGAACCCCGGATTCAAGCGATTCGCCCTGAGCGGATGCCCTCAGCTGTGCCCAGACACGGCCCGGTCGGTCACAGCTTCAAAAGTCGATTTCGGCCATTGCGGCCCGAGAAGGGCATTTTCGGGCTCCGGACGTAATTTTCTTGCTTCGCGGCCCGGGTCGCCGTTTTCACCTTCAAAAGTCGATTTCGGCCATCGTGGCCCGAGAAAGGCTTTTTCGGGCTCCGGACGTGGATTTCTGGCTCCGCAACCCGGGTCGCCGTTTTCGCCTTCAAAAGGCGATTTCTGCTATTGCGGCCCGAGGAAGACGTTTTCAGGCTCCGGACGTTAATTTCTGGCTCCGCGGCCCGGGTCGCCGTTTTCAGATTCAAAAGTCGATTTCGGCCTTGGTGGCCAGAGTAGGGCGTTTTGGGGCTCTGGACATGATTTTCTCGCTCCGCGGCCCGGGTCGCCGTTTTCGGCTTCAAAAGTCGATTTTGGCCATCGCGGCACGAGGAGGACGTTGTCGGGCTCCGGACGTAAATTTCTGGCTCCGCAGCTTGGCTCGCCATTTTCGGCTTCAAAACTCGATTTCAACCTTCGTGGCCTGATGAGAGCTTTTTCGGGCTCCGGACGTGAATTTCTTGCTCCGCAGCCCGAATCGCCGTTTTCGCCTTCAAAAGTCGATTTCGGCCATCGCGGCCCGAGGAGGACGTATTCAGGCTCCGGACGTGATTTTCTACCTCCGCGGCCCGGGTCGCCGTTTTATGCTTCAAAAGTTGCGGAGCGAGAAAATCACGTTCAGAGCCCAAAAAAGACCTACTCGGGCCGCGATGGCCGAAATTGACTTTTAAAGCCGAAAACGGCGACCCGGGCCACGGCGCCAGAAATTCACGTCCGGAGCCCGAAAACGTCCTCCTCGGGCCGCGATGGCTGAAATTGACTTTTGACGCCGAAAACGGCCACCAGGACTGCGGAGCCGGAAATCCACATACAGAGCCCGAAAATGCTCTCCTCGGGCTGTGAGGGCCTAAATCGACTTTTGAAGCTGAAAACGGTGACCCGGAAAACGGAGCGAGAATATGACGTTTGGAGCCCAAAAACGCCCTACTCGGTCCGTGATAGCCGAAATGAACTTTTGAAGTCAAAAACGGCGACCCGGGCTGCGGAGCCAGCAATCCACGTCTGGTGCCCGAAAAAGCGCTCCTCGGGCCACGATGGCCGAAATCATCTTTTGGAGCCACAAACGGCGACCCAGGATGCGGAGCGAGAAAATCACAGCCAGAGTTTGAAAACGCCCTACTCGGGCCGCGATAGCCGAAATCGAATTTTGAAGGCGAAAACGGCAACCCGGACTGCGGAGCTAGAAATGCACGTCCAGAGCACGAAACCATCCTCTACAAGCCGTCATGGCCAAAATTGACTTTAGAAGCCGAAAATGTCGAAACGGGCTTCAGAGGCCTAAATCCACGTCCTGGGCCCAAAAACTCCCTCTTCGAGCCATGCTGGCCGAAATCGACTTTTGAAGCCGAAAACGGCGGCCCGGGCTGTGGAGCGAGAAAATCACATCCGGAGCCCAAAAACGCCCTTCTTGGGCAGCGATGGCAGCAATCGACTTTTGAAGCCGAAAACGGTGACCCAGGCTGTGGAGCCAGAAATCCACGGCCAGAGCCCGAAAACACCCCCTTCTGGTGCAATGCCCGAAAGCGACATTTGAAGCCGAAAATGGCAACCCGGGCTGTGGAGCCAGAAATACATGTCCCAAGCCCGAAAAAGCTCTCCTCGGGCCACGATGGCCAAAATCGACTTTTGAAGCCGAAAACGGCAACACGGGCTGCGGAACCAGTAATACACGTCTGAAGTCCGCAAACTTCCTCTTCGAGCTGCGGTGGCCGAAATCGACTTTTGAAGCCAAAAACGACGACCCAGTCTGCGGAGCCAGAAATCCACGTCTGGAGCCCAAAAACACGCCCTTCGGGTCGCGATGGCCGAAAGTGACTTTTAAAGCTGAAAACGGCAACCTAGGCTGCGAAGAAGAAATCCATGTCCGAAGCCCGAAAAAGCTCTCCTCAGGCAACGATGGCCGAAATCGACTTTTGAAGCCGAAAATGGCGGCACGGGGTACGGAGGCCAAAATGAACTTTCGGAGCCCGAAAATGCCCTCCTCGACGAGCAATGGCCGAAATCGACTTTTGAAGCTGAAAATTGCGACCCGGGCTGCTTAGCCAGAAATCCACGTCCGGAGCCCGAAAACACCCCCTTCGGGCCTCGATGGCCGAAAGCGACTTTTGAAACCGAAAATGGTGACCCCGGCTGCGCAGCGAGAAATCCGCGTCTGGAGACCGAAAAAGCTGTCCTCGGGCTAATACGGCCGAAATCGACTTTTGAAGCCGAAAATGGCGACCCGGGCTGCGGAGCCAGTAATCCACGTCCGGAGCCCGAAAAGGTCCTCTTCGGGTCGCGATGGCCGAAAGCGACTTTTGAAGCCGAAAACTGCAACCCGGGCTGCGGAGCCAGAAATCCATGTCCGAAGCCCAAAAAAGCTCTCCGCAGGCCACGATTCCCGAAATCAACTTTTCAAGCCAAAAATGGCGACACGGGGTACGGAGGCCAAAATGAACTTTTGGAGCCCAAAAACGCCCTCCCCGAGCCGCGATGGCCGAAACCGACTTTTGAAGCTGAAAATGGTGACCTGGGCTGCTTAGCCAGAAATCCACGTCCGGAGACCGAAAATTCCCCCTTCGGGCGGCGATGGCCGAAAGCGACTTTTGAAGCCGAAAATGGTGACCCGGGCCGCGAAGCGAGAAAATCATGTCCGGAGCCCGAAAACGCCCCCCTCGGAGCGCGATGGCCAAAATCGACTTTTGAAACTGAAAATGGTGACACGGTCCGCGAAGTGAGAAAATCACGTCCGGAGCCCAAAAAAGCCCTACTTGGGCCACGATGGCCGAAATCAACTTTTTAAGGCAAAAAAGGCGACCTGGGCTGCCGAGCCAGAAGTCCACCTCAGGAACCAGAAAACGCCCTCCTCCGGCCACAATGGCCAAAATCGACTTTTGAAGCCGAAAACGGCGACCCGGGCTGCGGAGCCAGAAATACACATCCGGAGGCCGGAAACGTCCTCTTCGGGCCGCGTTGGCCAAAATAGACTTTTGAAGCCGAAATTGGTGAAACAGGCTTCGGAGGCCTAAATCCATGTCTGGGGCCCGAAAACGCACTCTTCAGGCCGCGAATGCAGAAATCGACTTTTGAAGCCGAAAACGGCGACCTGGGCTGCGGACCCAGAAATCCACGTCCGGAGCCTGAAAACATCCCCTTCGGGTCGCGATGGCAGAAAGCAACTTTTGAAGCCGAAATTGGCGGCCTGGGCTGCGTTACCAGTAGTACACATCTGAAACCCGAAAACTTCCTCTTCGTGCTGCGGTGCCCGAAATCGACCTTTAAAGCCGAGAACGGCGATCCGGTCTGCGGAGCCAGAAATCCATGTCCGGAGCCTGAAAACACCCCATTCGGGTCTCGATGGCCGAAAGCGACTTTTGAAGACTTTTGAAGCCGGGCTGCAGAGCCAAAAATCCATGCCCGAAGCCCGAAAAAGCTCTCCTCGGGCCAAAATCGACTTTTGAAGCCGAAAATGGCGACCCGGGCCGCGAAGCGAGAAAATCACGTCCGGAGTCCGAAAACGTTCTGTTCGGGCCGCGATGGCCGAAATCGACTTTTGAAGCCAAAAACGGTGACACGGGCTTTGGATGCCAAAATGAACGTTCGGAGCCCGAAAACGACCTCCTCGAGCCGCGATGGCCGAAATCGACTTTTGAATCCGAAAGTGGCGAATCTGGCTTCGGAGGCCTAAACCCACGTCTGGAGCCCGAAAATGCACTCTTTAGGCAGCGATGGCCCAAATCGACTTTTGAAGCCGAAAACGGCGACCCGGGCTGCGGAACCAGTAATCCACGACCTGAGCCCGAAAACGTCATCCTCGGGCACCAATGGCTGAAATCGACTTTTAAAGCTGAAAACTGCAACCCGGGCGGTGGAGCAATAAAATCACTTCCGGAGGGCGAAATAGCTCTCCTCGGGCCCCGATGGCTGAAATCGACTTTTGAAGCCGAAAATGGCGAAACTGGCTTCGGAGGCCTAAATCCACGTCTGGGGCCTGAAAACGCACTCTTCAGGCCCTGATGGCCGAAATCAACTTTTAAAGGAGAAAACGGCGACCCGGGCTGCCGAGCCGGAAATCCACATCAGGAACCGGAAAACGTCCCCCTCAGGCCACGATGGCCAAAATCGACTTTTGAAGCCGAAATTGGTGACCCCGGCAGCGGAGCGAGAAATCCTTCTGGAGCCCGAAAAAGCTCTCCTCGGGCCAATATGGCCGAAATCGACTTTTGAAGCCGAAAACAGCAACACGGGCTACGGAGGTCAAAATGCACGCTTGGAGCCCGAAAACGCCCTCCTCGTGCCGCGATGGCCGAAATCGACTTTTGAAGCTGAAAACGACGACCTGTGCTGCTGAGCCAGAAATCCACGTCCGGAGCCCGAAACAGCTCTCCTCGGGCCACGATGGCCGAAATCAACTTTTGAAGCCGAAAACGGTGACCCAGGCCGCGGAGCGAGAAAACCACGTCCGGAGCCCGAAAACGCCCTACTTGGGCCGCAATGGCCGAAATCAACTTTTGAACCCGAAAACGGCGAAACGGGCTTCGGAGGCCTAAATCCACATCCAGAGGCGAAAGTGACCTACTCGGGCCGTGATGGCCGAAATCGACTTTTGAAGGTGAAAACGGCGACCCTGGCCGCCGAGCGAGAAATCCATGTCTGGAACCAGAAAACGACCTCTCGGGCCGCGATGGCCAAAATCGACTTTTGAAGACGAAAACGGCTATCCTGGCCACCGAGCCAGTAATCCATGTCCCGAGCCCGAAAACGCCCCCCTCGGGCCGCGATGGCAGAAATCGACTTTTGAAGCCAAAAACGGCGACCCGGGAGTCATGGATCAAATACTGTGTTCAGATACAGGATCACACTGTTAATGGGAATAAGGAGGGTGGAATATTGGGAATGCCTTACTTTTGTCAGGGGAGACGAATAGTGGATTTAGCCAATGGGCTTCTATGGGCAAATAGCGAAGAGCTAGGGGAAACATGAGTCGAAAAGTTTCCTGGGGGTTGGGCTAAAATAAATTGGTGTGTAAAAATTGATGCTTAGGTTTTAATTTGAGAGCCTGACCCTCCTCCACAGCATCAATACAAGTATCCCCAGGAGGTAGAAGGACTAAACTCTACCATTGAAAGTTTGTTAGAACAGGGTGTTATTGTGCAAATGGCTAGCACTAAGAATGCCCCAATTTGGCCTGTACTGAGAGGGGATGGGAAAACCTGGTGAATGACAGTGGATTTTAGAGCATTACATGCAGTAACCCCTGCCACTGCAGCAGTCGAGGCTAAGTACCAAGAAGTAGTTGCTGCAGTAGCTGAAGGAGCACACTGCTTTTCAGTAATGGATTTACCAAATGCCTTTTTTGCCATTCTCTTGTACTCTGGCTATGTCTACTCTGCCCCCATTTAGGATAAAAAATATGCAAATGAGGCAGTGTGGAATATCACTGTGCCTCATTTGCATAATTAATGAGCAGCCGTTTTTGTGCAAGCGTCTTTTGCGCAAAAACGAGTACTGTAGTCTGCCCCTTTTTGCGCAAAAGCCTCTTGCAGCAAAACGGAGCCTCGTTAATTATGCAAATGAAGAGCGGCAATATTCCACACTTTGCCTCATTTGCATAATTTTGGGGCAAAATAGGAGCAGTGTAGACATAGCCCCTGAGTTGAGGTACAAATGTGGGTTCTCTTACAGGGGAAGCAGTTCTATTTCACAAGAACACCATAGGGTTTTCATAACACCCCTGCAATTTGTCACTCTCATGTGGTTAAGATATGGGAAAATTGACACCTGAAGACCAAAAGGGAGTAATTTCCTGTGTTGATGATATACTGGTGCAGGAGGACAAGAGGGAGGAGGTTGGTAGGATAACGGAGAGTGTGTTACAGATCATCCAAAACACTGGATTCAAGGTTAGCTGAGCCAAAGCCCAATTGGTGCAGCAAGAGGTAAAGTATTTAGGGGGGTCACATTGGGAAAAGAAGGAAGAACCCAAGATGCACAATGGGTGGAACTGATTGGAAAACTTCCTGCCTCTACTGATGTGGAGCCCTTTTGGGAACCCTGACTTTCTCGAAAATTTGATTGAAATGTTTGATGACAAGAGTCGCTCGCTGTATTTTTCCTAAAGAAAGGGCGGCAATTGGAATGGGGACCTGATCAAGCAAATGCCTGTCTATTAAATATAATAACAATAACAATTAGTCTCCTTCCCATTACAAACACCAATGGCTAACAGTTATTTAGTTCCACCCAGATGCTCCTTATCTCAAGGTCCCTACCAGAGTCAGCATTCTATCCTTATCTCCGTATGGAGGTGAGAGGCGAAGGCAGCATCTAATTACAGATCTCGCGTTGTCAGGCCACAGACTTAGCCTGACTCTTGCGCTCTTGTTAACAAGACCAAGATGGCTGCATACAAATTCCCTTATTCCCTTTTCCTGCCTCCACAGCTAGGAGGGTGATGAAGCACTGGAATGGGTTACCTAGGGAAGTAGTGGAGACTCCATCCTTAGAGGTGTTTAAGTCTCAGCTTGCCAAAGCCCTGGCCGGGTTGATTTAGTTGGAATTGGTCCTGCCTAGAGCAGGGGGCTGGACTTGATGACCTCCTGAGGTCTCTTCCAGTTCTATGATTCTAAGGGCATTTTGGGGTGGACAAAACTGTGGAAAGAGTCAGATACAGGGTGGTGGCCCACCCTAAGGGAAGATGTAAAGTGGTGGTCTAATAATTGTTTACGATGTGCTATGGTCAATGCAGACCCATAGGTACAAAATAGCCCCATTGCTCACCATAGGGTTGAGGGTCCGTGGGCCTGGTTACAGACAGATTATATCGGACCACTACCAGTTACTCAAAGGACTAACAAGTAATGTTTGGTAATTGGAGATCCATTTACAAAATGGATTGAAGTCATCCCAACAAAGATTAACACAGCTTTGACTACAGCCAGGCAATTGTTTAATGTGTTGTTTAGCCAGTGGGGGCTGCCAACAGGGCCGAATTAAGGGAGGGGGGCTAGCCAGGCAGCTGCCCAGGGCACCAACCTATGGGGGGCCACTTACTACTTCAATCAAGTACTCCCCATAGGTTGGCACCCGGGGGCGGGGCCATGGCACCCCTTACCATGTCAATCAGGTGACACACGACTGGAGGCAGGGCTGCGCATGCGCCGCGCGCCCGCTGCCCAGGGCACAAGTATGGCTAGGTCCGGCACTGGCTGCCAAAGGAAATTGATTCAGATCAAAGTCCACACTTCATTGGGAAAGCTATGCATGAACTGTGTAAAATGTTAGGCATTAAGCAAAGGTTCCATATAGTGGGACACCCCCAATCCTCAGGTTAAGTGGAATGAACTAACCGCACTCTAAAGGAAGCTCTGAGAAAAACGGTAAAAGAAAATGGAAAAGATTGGGATGAAAAGCTGCCTATGATTCTAATGGCCCTAACCAGCAAGTCATGGTTACACTCCCTTTGTAGCAATGACAGGAAGGGACATGCGAACACCCCAACAGTGATGGTTAGATGTTGATATTCCAGATGGGTGTTACATGACCAGCGGATCTAGTCTCTTGTAGAGGCATTAACATAAATCTACAATGAAATAGCAGAACAGCTAGAGCCAGAAATCCAAGTCCGGAGCCCGAAAACGCCCCTTCGGGCCGTGTTGGCCGAAATCAACTTTTGAAGCCGAAAACGGCAACCCGTGCTGCGGAGCCAGAAATCCACGTGAGGAGCCCGAAAACATCCTCCTTGAGCCGATTTGGCCCAAATCGAGTTTTGAAGCCGAAAATGGCAAAATGGGCGTCGGAGGCCGAAATCCACATCCGGGGCCCGAAAACGCCCTTTTGGGGCCGTGATGGCCGAAATCAACTTTTGTAGCCGAAAATGGCGACCCCGGCTGCGTAGCCAGTAATCCACGTCCGGAGCCCGAAAACGCCCTCCTCAAGCCGCGATGGCCGAAATCGGCTTTTGAAGCCAAAGACGGTGAAACGGGCTTCGGGGGCCTAAATCCACGTCCGGGGCCCGAAAATGCCCTCTTCGGTCCATGATGGCCAACATCAACTTTTGAAGGCGATAATGGCTACCCTGGCCGCCCAGCCAGAAATCCATGTCCGGAGCCTGAACACGGGCCCCTCGGGCCAGGATGGCTGAAATCGACATCGGAAGCCAAAAATGCCGATCCGGGCTGCAGAACCAGAAAAACACGTCTGGAGCCTGAAAATGTCCTCCACGGGCCGCGATGGCCGAAATCGACTTTTGAAGCCGAAAACTGCGACCCGCGCTGCGGAGCAGGAAATCCACGTCCGGAGCCTGAAAAAGCTCTCGTAGTGCCACGATGGCCGAAATCGACTTTTGAAGCCGAAAACGGGCTTCGGAGGCCAAAATGCACGTTGGGAGCCCAAAAGCGCCCTCCTCAAGCCGCAATGGTCAAAATCGCCTTTTGAAGCTGAAAACGGCGAAACGGTCTTGGGAGGCCTAAATCCACATCCGGGGCCCGAAAATGCCGTCTTCGGGCCGTGATGGCCGAAATCGACTTTTGAAGCCGAAAACGGTGACCCGGGCCGCGGAGCGAGAAAATCACGTCCGTACCCCGAAAAAGCCCTATTCGGGCCGCGATGGCCGAATTCGACTTTTGAAGCCGAAAACTACGACCTACGCTGCGAAGCCGGAAATCCACGTCCGGAGCCCGAAAAAGCTCTCCTCGGGTCACGATGGCCGAAATCGACTTTTGAAGGCGAAAATGGCTACCCTGGCTGCCCAGCCAGAAATTCATGTCCGGAGTCCGAAAACGCCCCCCTTGGGCCACGATGGCCGAAATCTACATCTGAAGCCGAAAATGCCGACCCGGGCTGCGGAACCAGAAATTCCCCTTCTGGAGCCCAAAAACGTCCTCCTCGGGCCGCGATGGCCGAAATCGACATTTAAAGCAGAAAACGGTGACCCAGGCTGCGGAGCGAGAAAATCATGTTCAGAGCCCGAAAACGCCCTACTCGGCCCATTATGGCCGAAATCGACAGTTGAAGCCGAAAACTGCGACCCAGGCCACGGAGCGAGAAAATCACGTCTGGAGCCGGAAAATGCCCTACTCGGGACGCGATGGGCGAAATCGACTTTTGAAGCCAAAAACGGCGACCCGGGCTGCCGAGCGAGAAAATCACGTCCGGAGCCTGAAAATGCCCTACTCGGGTCGCAATGGCCGAAATTGACTTTTGAAGCTGAAAATCGTGAAGCCGAAATCTCCCATAGCAGAGTTAGTGGCTTGACAATGCACTGTAACAATGTATGTCTGCAATGTCAATTTCAAGCAGCGCCTTGCACAAGCTTGAGCATGCCTGGGGCACGGGGCGGGAGGGGGGCTGTTTCTGGCTACATAGGATTATATTCTTAACAGTTCTAAGTTACATATTATATTCTAAAGGGGCAATAATAATAATAAAGCTAAACATTTAACAATCTTAACAAATAATAATAATAATAAGTACATGTACAAACCTTCTAATGCTGCCAAGGAAGATACAGCAGCAATTTGGCTATTATGGGAGGCATGTAATAACAGTTACCTCCACTTAGCTACCTGCAAAGAAGAAAAAAAAATCTCTCTCTGCAGGAAAAGCTTAACCCAAAAGAAAAAGGGAAAAGAAAACAAAGATTCAGTTTGGCTCCTATGAAACCTGTAAAGAGGTGTTCCTCAAAGTAAATGAATATAAGGATTCAGATATGAAACTGCAAAATGTAAAAGCCTCTGCTGCAGAAGCAAAAAGGTTGAAATGTCTGTCCCTCAGTACCCAGACAAAGCTAGATTCCCTTAAGGATGGGTACTGAGAGTTAAAGTAGTACTCTCAAAATTTTCAGGGAAATGCTTAAGAAAAAGGACCAGGAGGTGTGGGGTTTAGTGAACAAGTCCACCCTCCTTGCTCAACTGGTAATGGGACAAAGCCTGTGTCCATGGAAAAGGGCCATTCAGCAAGAAAAACAGGATCAGGCCCAGACAAGCAGAAATTAACTCTACAGAGTATGGAAGGAATTGAGCAGTTGTGAAAATGCTAAAATGTTATAGGAAAAGATTTCTTGGTTTCTTTGCAGCCATTCTGAAGGAAAAATGGGCCCTTTTCCAAAAGAGTGTCTGTAAATAATCCAGGCAAATTTGACTAAAGAACTTCAAGAGGGTACTATTGGGAACTTAACTACCCCCAAATGAATAAAAGTGAATGTAATCTTTGTACAGGTATGTAAAAATAGTGTTAGAAATATTCAGCGAATATATGCATGGATCTGTGTGTAAATATAGTGTAAATAGTAGGTAAGGTTTTTCAGATCCAGAACTACTGTTTTGTAGGTTAGTAAACTGTTTTGTATGCTTAAAACAAATTGGTTTGTTTTGCTTTCAGTAAAGCCATTTCATACCAAGTTGTTTAATAAAAGTATAAGAAAACTCAGTGAGCATAAAAGAAATAGTTATACCCGATGCAAAAATTAATATGGCTAAATAACATTATAAACAAAGAATGCACATTTTCCTGTAACATGCAATGTATACTGTAGAAGGGGTAAAAACTGGAAACAAATTTAAATCCTGGGAGGGCTCCAGGAGCCACAACAGGATGTAATTTCCTTTTCAGGTTGCTGTGAGAGAGATCAGGACTTTAAGTAAAATCTCAAAACTGTACATCTCTGGCTAAAGTTATTGTGTCCCTTTTTAAGACAAAGCTACAAACAGCTTTTAATCTAAAAGCAAGCCAGAAAGTGTCTGTGGTGCAAATGCCCTAGCTGGCAGCACCAAAAAAAATGTTTGCAGGTAAATAAATAGTTTGATTAGCAAACTACCTGAGACCAGAACAAAACGGTGTCTGCATATGGAAAAATTTCAAGAAGGTTTTGAACACACTGGCCTCAAGGCTAAGTTGTCTAAATAAAATATATATATATATATATATATATAAAAGTGAAAAAGGGTTAAGTAGTGTTAGGAATAAGTAGTTAAACAAAGTTGTTTGCTTCTATATTTTCTTTATTTTATTATTATCTTTACAAAAAAAAGTGGCTTTTTGCCTTATCCCCCTCATAAGATCCTGCTTGCTTTTCTTTGGTATAACAGGGTCGCCGTATTCGGCTTCAAATGTTGATTTCGGCCGTCGCGGCCCGAGTAGGGCGTTTTTGGGCTCCGATCATGGTTTTCTCGCTCTGCGGCCCGGGTCGCAGTTTTCAGCTTCAAATGTGGATTTCGGCCGTCGCGGGCCGAGTAGGGAGTTTTCGGGCTCTGGACGTGATTTTCTCGCTCCGTGGCCCGGGTCGCCATTTTCGGCTTCAAAAGTCAATTTTGGCCATCGCGGCACGAGGGGGGCGCTTGCAGGCTCTGAATGTGCATTTTAGCCTCCGAATCCCGTGTCTCCGTTTTCGGCCTCAAAAGTCGATGCTGAAAACGGCAACCCCTGCTCCGGAGCGAGAAATCCACATCCGGAGCCCGAAAACATCCTTCTCGGGCCGCGATATCCGAAATCGACATTTGAAGACAAAAATGGCGACATGGGCTTCAGAGTTCAAAATGCACATTCGGATCCCGAAAACGCCCTCCTCGAGCTGCGATAGCTGAAATCGACTTTTGAAGCCGAAAATGGCGAAACGGGTTTCGGAGGCCTAAATGCATGTCTGGAGCCCGAAAACGCCCTACTTGGGCCGCGATGGCCGAAATCGACTTTTGAAGATGAAAACGGCGACCCGGGCTGCAGAGCCAGAAATCCACGTCCGAAGCCCGAAAAAGCTCTCGTCAGGCCACGATGGCTGAAATGGACTTTTGAAGCCAAAAACAGCAACAGGTGCCGACGAGCCAGAAATCCACGTCCGGAGCAGGATGGCCGATGGCCGAAATCGGGCCACGGTGGCCGAAATCGACTCTTGAAGCCGAAAACGGCAACCCCGGCTGCGGAGCCAGAAATCCATGTCTGGAGCCCGAAAACATCCTCCTCCGGCCAGGATGGCCGAAATTAACTTTTGAATCCGAAAACGGCGACCCGGGCCGCGGAACGAGAAAATCACGTCCGGAGCCTGAAAACGTCCTCCTCGCGCCACGATGACCGAAATCGACTTTTGAGGCCAAAAATGGAGACACGGGCTTCGGAGGCCAAAATGCACGTTCGGAGGCTGAAAACGCCCTCCTCAACCCGCGATGGACAAAATTGACTTCTGTAGCTGAAAATGTCGAAACGGGCTTCGTAGGCCTAAATCCACGTCCGGTGCCCGAAAACACCCTCTTCGGGCCATGATGGCCGAAATCGACTTTTGAAGCTGAAAACGGTGACCCGGGCCACGGAGCGAGAAAATCACGTGCGGAGCCCGAAAAAGCCCTTCTCGGGCCACGATGGCCAAAATCGACTTTTGAAGGTGTAAATTGCGACCCGGGCCGCGGAGCGAGAAAATAACGTCCGGAGCCCGAAAAAGCCCTTCTCGGGCCGGGATGGCCGAAATCGACTTTTGAATCCTGAAAACGGTGACTCAGGCTGCGCAGCCAGAAATCCACGTCCGGAGCCCGAAAAAACTCTCCTCGTGCTGCGATGGCCGAAATCGACTTTGAAGCCGAAAACGGCGACCCGGGCAGCAGAGTGAGAAAATCACGTGCGGAGTCCAAAAATGCCCTATTGAGGCCACGATGGCCAAAGTTGAATTTTGAAGCCGAAAACGACGACCCGGGCCTCGGAGCGAGAAAATATGGTCCGGAGCCTGAAAAAGCCCTTCTCGGGCTGTGATGGCCGAAATCGACTTTTGAAGACAAAAACGGCGACCCGGGCTGCGGAGCGACAAAATCACTTCCAGAGCCTGAATACGCCCTACTCGGGCCGCGATGGCCAAAATCGAGTTTTGAAGCTGAAAACGGCGACCCATGCTGCGGAGCCAGAAATCCACTTCCAGAGCGCGAAAACACCGTCTTCGGGCCGTGATGGCCAAAATCGACTTTTGAGGCCAAAAAAGGAGACACGGGCTTCGGAGGCCAAAATGCACGTTCGGAGCCTGAAAACGCCCTCCTCAAGCCACGATGGACAAAATTGACTTCTGTAGTTGAAAACGTCGAAATGGGCTTCGTAGGCCTAAATCCATGTCCGGTGCCCAAAAACACCCTCGTCGGGCCGTGATGGCCGAAATCGACTTTTGAAGCCAAAAACAGCAATCCGGGCTGCGGAGCCAGTAATCGATTGCCGGAGCCCGAAAACGCTATCCTCGTGCCGCGTGGCCGAAATCGACTTTTGAAGCCAAAAAGGGCGACGTGGGCCGCGGAGTGAGAAAATCATGTGCGGAGCCCGTAAACGCCCTAATCGGGCCACGATGGCCGAAATCGACTTTTGAAGGTGAAAACGGCGACCCGGGCTGCGGAGCCAGAAATCCACATCCAGAGCGCGAAAACGTCCTCCTCGTGCCACAATGACCGAAATCGACTTTTGAGGCCAAAAATGGAGACACGGGCTTCGGAGGCCAAAATGCACGTTCGGAGCCTGAAAACGCCCTCCTCAAGACGCGATGGACAAAATTGACTTCTGTAGCTGAAAACGTCGAAACGGGCTTCGTAGGCCTAAATCCACGTGCCCGAAAACACCCTCTTCGGGCCGTGATGGCCGAAATCAACTTTTGAAGCCGAAAACAGCGACCCGGGCTGCGGAGCCAGTAATCCATGTCCGGAGCCCGAAAACGCTATCCTCGTGCCGCGATGGCCGAAATCGACTTTTGAAGCCAAAAACGGCGACCCGGGCCGCGGAGTGAGAAAATCACCTGCGGAGCCCGAAAGCGCCCTATTCGGGCCGCGATGGCCGAAATCGACTTTTGAAGCCGAAAACGGCGACCCGGACCGCGGAGTGAGAAAATCACGTGCGGAGTCCGAAAAATCCCTTCTCGGACCGCGATGGCCGATATCGACTTTTGAAGGTGAAAACGGCGACCCGGGCTGCGGAGCCAGAAATCCACATCCAGAGCGCGAAAACGTCCTCCTCGTGCCACGATGACCGAAATCGACTTTTGAGGCCAAAAATGGAGAGACGGGCTTCGGGAGGCCAAAATGTACGTTCGCAGCCTGAAAATGCCCTCCTCAATCCGCGATGGACAAAATTGACTTCTGTAGCTGAAAACGTCGAAACGGGCTTGGTAGGCCTAAATCCACGGCCGTTGCCCGAAAACAGCCTCTTCGGGCCGTGATGGCCGAAATTAACTTTTGAAGCCAAAATGGCGTCCCGAGCTGCGGAACCAAAAATCTACGTTCGGAGCTCGAAAACATCCTCCTCGGGCCGTGATGGACCAATTCGGCTTTTGAAGCCGAAAACGAAGACCCGGGCTGTGAAGGCAGAAAATCACGTGCGGAGCCTGAAAAAGCCGTATTCGGGCCGCGATGGCCGAAATCGACTTTTGAAGCAGAAAACGGCGACCTGGGCCGCCGAGCCAGAAGTCCACGTCTGGAGCCGGAAAACGCCCACCTCGGGCTGCGATGGCTGAAATTGACTTTTGAATCCTGAAAATGGCGACCCCTGCTCCGGAGCCAGAAATCCAATTCCGGAGCCCTAGAACGCTCTCGTCGGGCCACGATGGCGAAATTGACTTTTGAAGCCGGAAACGGCGACCCGGGGCGCCGAGCCAGAAATCCACGTCTGGAGCCGGAAATCGCTCCTCTTGGGCCGCAATGGCCGAAATCGACTTTTGAATGCTGAAAGCGGTGATCCTTGCTCAGGAGCCAGAAATCCACACCCGGGCCCGAAAACATCCTTCTCGATGTCCAAAATAGACTTTTGAAGACAAAACGGCGACACTGGCTTCAGAGTTCAAAATGCACGTTCGGATCCCGAGAACGCCCTCCTCGAGCTGTGATAGCTAAAAACGACTTTTCAAGCCAAAAACGGCGAAATGGGCTATGGAGGCCTAAATCCAGGTCCGGAGCCAGAAAACGCCCTACTTGGGCCGCGATGGCCAAAATCGACTTTTGAAGACGAAAACAGCGACCCCTCCTCCGGAGCCAGAAATCCACGTCTGGAGCAGAAAAATGCCCCCCTCGGGCCGCGATGGCCGAAATTGACTTTTGAAGCCAAAAACGGTGACCCGGGCCGAGGACCGAGAAAATCACTTCCAGAGCCTGAATACGCCCTACTAGGGCCGCGACCCGGGCCACGGCGCCAGAAATTCATGTCCGGAGATTGAAAGCATCCTCCTTGGGCCATGATGGCTGAAATCCACTTCTGAAGCCGAAAACGGCGACCCGGGCCGCGGAGTGAGAAAATCACGTCCGGAGCCCAAAATGGCCCTTCTCGGGCCGCGATGGCCGAAATCGACTTTTGAAGGTGAAAACGGCGATCCGGGCTGCGGAGCCAGAAATCCACATCCGGAGCCCGAAAAAGCTCTCCTCGTGCCATGATGACCGAAATCGACTTTTGAGGCCAAAAACGGAGACACGGGCTTCGGAGGTCAAAATGCAGGTTTGGAGCCTGAAAACGCCCTCCTCAAGCCGCGATGGACAAAATTGACTTCTGTAGTCGAAAACGTCGAAACGGGCTTCGTAGGCCTAAATCCATGTCCAGTGCCCGAAAACACCCTCTTCGGGCCGTGATGGCCGAAATTAACTTTTGAAACGGCGACCCGGGCCGCGGAGCGAGAAAATCATGTCCAGAGCCTGAAAACGTCCTCCTTGGGCCGTGATGGCTGATATCGACTTTTGAAGGCAAAAATGGAGTCCCGACCTGCGGAACCAAAAATCTACGTTCGTAGCTCGAAAACATCCTCCTCGGGCCGCGATGGCCCAAATCGACTTTTGAAGCCAAAAACGAAGACCCGGGCTGCGAAGCCAGAAATCCACGTCTGGAGCCAGAAAAAGCTCTCCTCAGGCCACGATGGCTGAAATCGATTTTGGAGCCAAAAACGGTAAACTTGGCCGACGAGCCAGAAATCCACGTCTGGAGTAGGAAAATGTCACCCTCGGGCCGCGATGGCCGAAATCGACTTTTGAAGCCGAAAACGGTGACCCGGGCCACGGCGCGAGAAAATCACGTCCAGAGCACGAAAACGCCCTTCTCGAGCCGCGATGGGCGAAATCGACTTTGGGAGCCGAAAACAGCGACCCTGTTATACCAATTAAAAGCAAGGAGGATCTTATTAGGGGGATAAGGCAAAAAGCCACTTTTATTGTAAAGATAATAATAAAAAAATAAAGAAAAGATAGAAGCAAACAACGTTGTTTAACTACTTATTCCTCCCATAATAGCTAAATTGCTGCTGCATCTTCTTTGCCAGCATTAGAAGGTTTGTACATGTACTGTGCCAATCTATCCTCTAGGTCCAAAATATTACAAACATCTTCAAGGGCTTTTTCAGTCCAAGGACTTGTACCCATATCTCTGAAGGATTTTTTTAAAGGGTGTTATTTATAAAAGGTGAGGTTTCAGTGCCTTCAAACTCTATTCCTCCCCCTGAGACCGCTTTCCCTGTTCTTTTCTTAAACATCTTTAATACTTGTGTAGTTTCCTTTATCACCTCTGAACCCTTGCAGCGATTGACAAAGCCTAGACTATCAATGAATAATCGTATCTTCTTTTTAAAGCCTAAATTATTTCAATAATTGTAGCTTCTAGTTACACAGCCTAGATTATTCCAATTAGTAATCGTAGCTTCTTACACAGCCTAGATTATTTCAATCAATAACCATAGCTTCTATTTACAGCCTAAATTATTTCAATAATAGTAGCTTCTTTTTACTATGAGCTCTTTTGTGAAGCCTCTACCCTCTGGAGGTCAGAAGGCTTTGGTTAACCAAAAAAAGAAAGAAAAAGAAAAGAGAAAGAGAGAAAAAAATAGCACTTCTCTCTGTAGTCAGCTGTGTGCACACCAATGTCCGCAATACCTGAGGCTCTTTTACCAATATTCCCCCTTTCGCATTCTCCACCAAAATGTTATACCAATTAAAAGCAAGCAGGATTTTATGAGGGGATAAGGCAAAAAGCCACATTTATTGTAAAGATAATAATAAAAAAATAAAGAAAAGATAGAAGCAAACAACGTTGTTTAACTACTTATTCCTAACACTACTTAACCCTTATACACACACACACACACACCATACATTCATACATCCATTCATTCTATTTCTGTGTATAGTAACCAGCCTGGAAGTTGCTTGTGACAGAATACTGGCCAGGTATTCTCTACACAAGTGATGGTAGTGGGGAGCGAAGTCCTGATCAGATGCGCATCTGAAGCTCCTGGTAGGCTGGCAGCAGAACCTTGGACTCTGATTCCATAGTTTTTTAGTCCAGTTCTTATAGGATTTTTTTCCTATGCCAGTCTATGGAAATTGCTGCATCATGCTGATGTCTCCAGGGTGGCTGCCAGGTGCTCGTCAGTGATCTCATCGGGTGGACCGCCAGTACTTGGTTTTCTCCACTTGACACCTTTTGGTTGCACTGGCACCTGATACCTTCTTCAGCCCTTTGTTGCTGTCTTCTCAGGCTGGCACCTCTCAGAACCATTCATCCATCGGCCAAGCACTCTCTCATACATTCATACAGTATTTTGTATAATAATAAAAGTAGTTACAAAAGTTTCTGGGTGTTATTGCTTAAAAAATTCTCTGAGTGCTGAGTAAAGTTACAATGTTTTAAAGAGAACAGGCGTCAATTATGTAACAATGCCCTTAGTCAATTACAGGGATGGGCTCCCATAGCAGAGTTAGTGGCTTGACAATGCACTGTTACAATGTATGTCTGCAATGCCAATTTCAAGCAGCGCCTTGCACAAACTTGACCATGCCTGGGGCACGGGAGGGAGGAGGGGGCAGTATCTGGCTACATAGGATTATAGTCTTAACAGTTCATGACCTAATATAATATACTCTAAAGGGGCAATAATAATAAATCTAACCATTTAACAATCTTAACAAATAATAATAATAATAATAATAATAAGAAGAAGAAGAAGAAGAAGAAGAAGAAGAAGAAGAAGAATGAATGAATAATAAATCTAAACACTTTAAGTTGTGGGGAACAAATTATGGGGGGTCACTTCCATTTGGAGGAATCATTTTCAATACATTAATATTTTATCTCTACATACTCCCCCTTTTGACACTACGATATCTGGTATAATCGTAGTGTCACTTTTTATTTAATCTGTTTAAGAGAAGATATTGTGAGGCAACATGTGTTTGTGATTGTAATGTAACCAATATTCTCTTTATCCAGGTTAGGTGACTTTGCCCAGAGCGACAGAAAATAGTGATTTTATCCAGGGCAGCTTGGGCAACAGTCTGAAACCCAATTAACAGTGCATGAATGTATGTGCACTCATCTCACATAGCGTAGGCATCTTTGCATCTAGCCGTGAAAACAAAATTAGTGGTGTGCCTCCATTTCCCTTTTCACATTATACACCAATTTTGGATTCCCCTTTCTCAGGTGAGAAGCTCCAACACTAATTACAAGTATGAACAGTAAAATACCAGTGTCACAAGGCTTTTGAACATACAATGTGCTCTTGGGTACATTTTTTTAACCATTTCCAGGGTTTTGATACAAAATCCTGCACATTCAACATTGTTACATTCTTAGTAACTGCAGTAAAGTGGTCATGAACGTTAGCATAAGTAGCAGGAACCAATCCATCCCAAGTGTACACTGACAATTTTGGGTTTCTAGGTTGAAAAACCTGCAGCCTTCCTCGGCCACACAAGTCTTGCCCCATTGCCCTGTGGTTTCAAATCTAAAACTCCCTCTTCCAAAGACAAAATGATTATTTTAACATTTTAAAGGTTTTTCTTTTTTTAAAAGAAAATCATGTACATATTACTGGGTTACTTATGAACATTAGCATTATATAACAAGTAGCCTTGTGCATCTTATCAATAGGTGTTTAAGTACCCTGTGATAGCATGCCTTTATTTAGACAACCTAGCCTTGAGGCCAGTGTGTTCAAAACCATCTTGAAATTTTTCCATATGCAGACACCGTTTTGTTCTGGTCTCAGGTAGTTTGCTAATCAAACTATTTATTTACCTGCAAACATTTTTTTTTGTGTTGCCAGCTAGGGCATTTGCACCACAGACACTTTCTGGCCGCGAAGCAAGAAAATCACGTGTGGAGCCGAAAAATGCCCCCCTCAGGCCGCGATGGCTGAAATAGACTTTTCAAGCTGAAAATGGCGACTCCGGCTGCGGAAACAGAAATCCACGTCCGGTGCCCGAAAACGTTCTCCCCTGGGCAGCGATAGCCGAAATCGACATTTGAAGGCGAAAACAGCTACCCTGGCCGTCGAGCCAGAAATCCACGTCCGGAGCCCGAAAACGTGCGCCTCGGGCCGCGATGGCTGTAATCGACTTTTGAAGCCGAAAACGGCGACCCGGGCTGTGGAGCCAGAAATTCACATCCGGAGCCCGAAAACGTCCTTCCCTGGGCAGCGATAGCAGAAATCGACTTTTGAAGGCGAAAACGCCTAACCTGGCCGTCGAGCCAGAAATCCACGTCTGGAGCCTGAAAAAGCTCTCCTCGGGCCAATATTGCTGAAATCGACTTTTGAAGATGAAAACGGCGACACGGGCTTCGGAGGCCAAAATGCACGTTCGGAGCCCGAAAATGCCGTACTCGGGCTGCGACGAACGAAATAAACTTTTGAAGCCAAAAACGGGTCGCGAACCAAGAAAACCTCATCCAGAGCCCGAAAAAGCCCTTCTCGGGCCGCAATGGCTGAAATCGACTTTTGAAGCCGAAAATGGCGACGCTGGCTGCAGAGCCAGAAATTCACGTCTGGAGCTTGATAAAGCTCTCCTCGGGCCATGATGGCCGAAATCGACTTTTGAAGGCGAAACCGGCGACCCATGCCGCGGCACCAGAAAATCATGTCCGGAGCCTGAAAATGTCCTCCATGGTCCGCGATGGCCAGAATCGACTTTTGAAGGTGAAAACGGCGACCCGGGCTGCGGAGCCAGAAATCCACGTCCAGAGCCCGAAAAAGCTCTCCTCGGGCCACAATGGCCGAAATCGACTTCTGAAGTCGAAAACGGCGACCCGGGCCGCGGAGCCAGAAATTCACATCCGGAGCCCGAAAATGTCCTCCTCGGGCCGCGATTGCGGAAATCGACTTTTGAAGCCAAAAACGGCGACTCGGGCCGCGGAGCAAGAAAATCACTTTCAGAGCCCGAAAATGCCCTACTAGGCCGATGGCCGAAAATGCCCTACTAGGCCGATGGCTGAAAATGTCCTCCTCGGGCCGCGATGGCCGAAATCGACTTTTGAAGCCTAAAACGGCAACCCGGGCTGCTGAGCCAGAAATCCACGTCTGGAGCTGGAAAAAGACCCCCTCTGAGCAGCGATAGCTGAAATCGACTTTTGAAGGCGAAAACGGCTAACCTGGCTGTTGAGCCAGAAATCCACGTCCGGAGCCCAAAATGCGCCCCTCGGGCCGCTATGGCCGAAATCGACTTTTGAAGCCGAAAATGGCGAACCCGGCTGCAGAGCCAGAAATCCACATCTGGAGCCCGAAAATCTCTCCTCGGGCCAATATGGCCGAAATCGACTTTTGAAGATGAAAACGGCGACACGGGTTTTGGAGGCCAAAATGCACGTTCAAAGCCCGAAAATGCCCTCCTCGAGCTGCGATAGCCGAAATCGAATTTGAAGCCGAAAACGGTGAAACTGGCTTCGGAGGCCTAAATCCACGTCCGGAGCCTGAAAATGCCGAACTCGGGCCGCGACGGCCAAAATCGACTTTTGAAGCCAAAAACGGTGACCCGGGCGATAAAATTACGTCCAGAGTCCAAAAATGCCCTACTCGGGCCACGATGGCCAAAACCGACTTTTGAAGCCAAAAGGGCAACTTGTGCCGTGGAGCCAGAAATTCACGTCCGGAGCCCAAAAAAGCCTTTCTCGGGCCGCGATGGCCGAAATCGACTTTTGAAGGTGAAAATGGAGACCCGGGCTGCGGATCCAGTAATCCATGTCTGGAGCCCGAAAACGTTCTCCCCTGGGCAGCGATAGCCGAAATCGACTTTTGAAGGTGAAAACGGCTACTCGGGCCGTTAAGCAAGAAAATCACGTCTGGAGCCCAAAAACGCCCCCCTCAGGCCGCGATGGCCGAAATCGACTTTTCAAGCCAAAAATGGCGACCCCAGCTGCGGAAACAGAAATCCACGTCCGGAGCCCGAAAACGTTCTCCCCTGGGCAGCGATAGCCGAAATCGACTTTTGAAGGCGAAAACGGCTACCCTGGCCGTTGAGCCAGAATTCCACGTCCAGAGCCCGAAAATGTGCCCCTCGGGCTGCGATGGCTGTAATCGACTTTTGATGCCAAAAACGGCGACCCGGGCTGTGGAGCCAGAAATTCACGTCCGGAGACCGAAAACGTCCTTCCCTGGGCAGCAATAGCAGAAATCGACTTTTGAAGGCGAAAACGCCTAACCTGGCCGTCGAGCGGATCCAGAAATCCACGTCTGGAGCCCGAAAAAGTTCTCCTCGGGCCAATATGGGTGAAATCGACTTTTGAAGATGAAAACGGTGACACGGGCTTCGGAGGCCAAAATGCACATTCGGAGCCCAAAAATGCCCTACTCGGGCCGCGACGGCCGAAATCAACTTTTGAAGCCGAAAACGGCGACACGGGCCGCGAAGCAAGAAAACTACATCCAGAGCCTGAAAAAGCCCTTCTCGGGCCGCGATGGCCGAAATCGACTTTTGAAGCCGAAAACGGCGAACCCGGCTGCGGAGCCAGAAATTCACGTCTGGAGCCCGAAAATGTCCTCCTCGGGCTGTGATGGCCGAAATTTACATTTGAAGCCAAAAACGGCGACTCGGGCTGCGGAGCCAGACTATCACGTCTGGAGCCCGAAAACATCCTCCTCGGGCCGCGATGGCCAAAATCGTCTTTTGAAGGTGAAAACGGCGACCCGGGCCACAAAGCAAGAAAATCACATCCAGAGCCCGAAAAAGTCCTTCTCGGGCCGCGATGGCTGAAATCGACTTTTGAAGCCGAAAACAGCGACCCGGGCTGTGGAGCGAGAAATCCATGTCCGGAGCCCGAAAACGTCCTCCTCTGGCAGCGATGGCCGAAATCGACTTTTGAAGCCAAAAACGGCTACCCGGGCTGCAGATCAAAGTCCACACTTCATTGGGAAAGCTATGCATGAACTGTGTAAAATATTAGGCATTAATCAAAGGTTCCATATAATGGGACACCCCCAATCCTCAGGATAAGTGGAATGAACTAACCGCACTCTAAAGGAAGCTCTGAGAAAAACGGTAAAAGAAAATGGAAAAGATTGGGATGAAAAGCTGCCTATGATTCTAATGGCCATAACCAGCAAGTCATGGTTACACTCCCTTTGTAGCAATGACAGAAAGGGACATGTGAACACCCCAACAGTGATGGTTAGATGTTGATATTCCAGATGGGTGGCAACCCAAAGTGTTACATGACCAGCGGATCTCGTCTCTTGTAGAGGCATTAACATAAATCTACAATGAAATAGCAGAACAGCTAGATGTTAACATGGATAGAAGGCTGAGTTGGGTGAAAAGGCCTGTTGAATGGGAAGTCAGAGATCAGGTGCTGTATCGGAAGTTTGCAGAGCAAGATCACACTTTGAGAATGAAATGGGAAGGCCCAGTGCATATTGTGGAAAAGGCCAGCCCAACAGTGTACCAAGTAGAAATGTGGTCAAAGAGGCAAAGTTAAAATGTTTCCATTCTTCCCAGCGTAAACCATGGAAAGGGGACTCCAAGCAGTAACCTCTAACTGCCCCCTCCCTGCCCGCGAGTCAATGTAAAAATTGACTCAAAACTGTAAGCATTTAACAGTTTTCCTTTAGAGCACAATATCACTGTCGTAAGAAAAAAATATTTAAGAATATCAACATTATTAATACTCTTTTGAATAAATTCCACTGTGATCTCTTAGGGTATGGCTACACTAGCTCATTAATTCGAGCTTGGTAGGGTAATGAGGGCAACCAGAGTTGCAAATGAAACCCAGGATTTAAATATCCTGGGCTTCATTTGCATGTTCCCAGGTGCCGCCGTTTTTAAATCCTCCTTAGTCCGAACTAACTGGCCGCGGCTACACACAGCAGTTTAAAGTTAATCCGAACTATGTCCTTAGTTCGGATTAACTGTTACTCCTCGTGGAACTAATTTAAAATATATATCGGCTTACAGGGTGGGTGGAGTATGCGGGGGGGGGGGGGGTGAGACTAGACCAGTTCTGGGCACCACCAAAAATTATAGAAACCTGCCACTCCTGGGTGTGACTGAACACTATTGGATTGATTCAACATTGTGCCATTACCCAGAATTTATTTCTCCATACATTTACTGCATGGATGTCGACAGGCCAGAGATTAGGGTTTGCTATCAGACAAACAACATGTAACATAAAACACACAGACACACAATCATGACAGCAGCTTCTTCCTAATGGTGTTCAGGTCACTTGTGTTCTTCTGCTGGAGCCAGCCTTTTCTTAGAACTTTGAAAGACAAAACAGACATTTTTCTAACCGTCCCCCCTACCCCGGGCAGGGAGGGGGCAGTTAGAGGTTACCGCTTGGAGTCCCCTTTGCATGGAGCTATTTCGCGCTCCGGAAGTGATTTTATCGCTCCACCGCCCGGGTCGCAGTTTTCAGCTTTAAAAGTCGATTTCGGCCATCGTGGCCCAAAGGGGGTGTTTTCGGACTTCGGACATGGATTTCTGGCTCCGCAGCCCGGGTTGCCGTTTTCAGGTTCAAAAGTCGATTTCGGCTATCGCGGCCTGAGGGGGGCATTTTCCGTCTCCACACGTGGATTTCTGGGTCAGCAGCCCGGATCTCCGTTTTCTCCTTCAAAAGTTGATTTCGACTATCGGGGCTCGAGGAGGGCGTTTTCGGTCTCCGAACGTGCATTTTGGCCTCCGTAGCCTGTGTCGCTGTTTTCGGCTTCAAAAGTCAATTTCGGCCATATTGGCCTGAGGAGAGCTTTTTCGGGCTCCAGACGTGGATTTCTCGCTCCGCTGCGGGGGTCACCATTTTCGGCTTCAAAAGTCGATTTTGGCCATCGTGGCCCGAGGGGGCGTTTTCCCGTTCCTGAAGTGGATTTCTGGCTCGTCAGCCCTGGACGCCGTTTTCGCCTTCAAAAGTTGATTTCGGCCATCACGGCCTGAAGAGTGCGTTTTCGGGCCCCAACGTGGATTTAGGCCTCAAAAGCCAGTTTCGCCATTTTTGGCTTCAAAAGTCGATTTCTGCCATTGCGGCTCGAGGAGGGCGTTTTCGGGATCTGAATGTTCATTTTGCCCTCCATAGTCCGTGTCGCCGTTTTCGGCTTCAAAAGTCGATTTCGGCCATCGCGGCTCGACGGGTGCGATTTCGGACTCCAAAAGCTCATTTTGGCCTCCGTAGCCCGTGTTGCCGTTTTTGCCTTCAAAAGTCGATTTCGGCCATCGCCGCCCGAGGAGGACGTTTTCAGGCTCCAGATATGATTTTTTCGCTCCGTTGCCCCGGTTGCCGTTTTCAGCTACAAAAGTCGATTTCGGCCATCACGTCGCGAGGAGGGCATTTTCGGTCTCCAAAAATGGATTTTGGCCTCCCAAGCCCGTGTCGCCGTTTTCGGCTTCAAAAGTCGATTTCGGCCATCGTGGCCCGATGAGAGGGTTTTTGGGCTCTGGACGTGGATTTTTGGCTCCGCAGCACGGGTCGCTGTTTTCACCTTCAAAAGTCGATTTCGGACATCGCGGTCCGAGTAGGGCGCTTTCTGGCTCCGGACATGATTTTCTTGCTCGGCAGCCTGGGTCGCCGTTTTTGACTTGAAAAGTCGATTTCGACCATCACGGCTTGACGGGAGCGTTTTCGGGCTCCTGACGTGGATTTCTGGCTCCTCTGCCCGGGTAGCCGTTTTCGCCTTCAAAAGTTAATTTTGGCCATCACGGCCCAAAAAGGACTTTTTGGGCCCGAGATGTGGATTTAGGCCTCCGAAACCCGTTTCGCCATTTTCGGCTTCAAAAGTCGATTTCGGCAATCGCGGCTTGAAGTGGGTGTTTTCTGGCTCCGAACGTGCATTAGATATGGGGCTGACTGCTCAACTAGTCTTCTTTCTGCATCTGAAAGACAAAGGAGGATACCCTGTGGGATTATGAATCTATCCAGGGAGCCTGACTCCACTCAGATGGCTATTGCAGGGAGCCACGGTTTCACCTGAGTGGGCAGTGACCAGCAGCACCATTAACAGAGAGAGAAGGTACAGAATATGCATGATCTTCTCACTATCTGCACAGAGTAGTGTTTCTGGGGTGTTTTCACAGCCCGAGTGAAGGAAGAGGAGATAATACATTTATCAACACTATATTTCGTAAATAGGTGTGGCCATTGGGATCAAAGGATATGCAAGTTTTAAGTCAGTAAAGGAAACTTAGAAAATTTGAAGAACTCAAGCATATCCCCTCCCCTAGAGAAGAGTGACAATTTCATGTGTGTGTGCACACACCCACCCTGGCTTCATTCGCATCTTGCCAGGCGCCACCATTTTTAAATCCCCGTTAGTGCGGACTCCGTGCCCGCAGCTACACGCGGCACGGAGTAGGTTGTTCGAATTAGGCTCCCTACGAGGAGTAGGGAATCCTTTATGATTTTGAAATATGTAAATGGAAAGCCAATCAAAAATAATTCTACTGCTGGCCCTTTGTCCTTAAGTCTTAGCAGTGGTTGGTGGGGAGTGACTGGTGACACTCCCCATGAAATAAGGGAATTCTTTGAAAAGAATAGGAAGGTCCGTGTCTTTTGTCTTTGGCTGGCTGGACACACCCGAAGGGGGTAAAACAGACACCCCAGGGGAATGGATAAAACTCTGGTTTGGAAAGCAGCTGAAACAGAAACAGTTTTAGGGTGAGTTTATAATAAGTTTGTGCTGAGGATGTTAGTGCTATAGTTTAGCTAAGCGTTTTTTGGTACTTTTGATTTGCAATCTACTTTGCTCTGCCTGTTCTCATTTATTGCCACTTAAATCCTACTGCTTGTACTTAACAAAATCACTTTTACTTACTATCAAGCCCAGTGTAAACAATTATTTGGGGGAGCAACCAGTGTGTTTATCCCCCCTAACATTGCTAAAGGGAGCTTATCCAAATAACTCATTGGGGGGGTTGATCCCATTTGTGGAGTGGTATCCCAGGAACCTGGGCCCAAAACTCCACTCTCCTTGGACCTGAAGAGGTTCAGTGTCTACTGCTTCTTGATGGGTCAGTGATCTCAGCTTGGTGCCTTGGTTGGGGGAGACCAGAGGAGCTGGCCTAGCAGGACCAGGCAGTGGAAAGCTCCAGAGAGCGGGAAGTTGAGTGGCAGTGGCTGTGTCAACACTTTGGGAAGCCCCCCCCAAGGATCTTCTGTGACCTCACCCTGTCACAATGTGTATGGTGCATACTTGGCAAGGGAGGGTAGATGGCTCATTGCAAAAGCATGAACCATACAAAAGAGCCCACCAACTGGTACACAATGGGCTCAGTTGTTGTCCGTGTTGTAGAATGGTAGCCATGGCCTCCTAAAAGAGACGTGATCTGAACTGAGTGAGCTGAATGAAGCATGATTCCCTACAAGAGTGGCAGACAGAAGGGAATAGGCAGCTTCCCTTGGATTTCTGCTGCTCCATACATCTGACCACGACAAATTGGTGGTGATGGGGATGCTTATGGATGTAACAGTGATTTTTCCGGGACAGTCACAAATTTAAATACTCTGTCCTGGTTCCCCATCAAGTAGTGAAAAGTCCTGGAAAGCCCTACTTGATGGGGACATTGGTTTGTGGAAAGAAGCAACTGTTGGGGAAATCTCGCTCCCCTGGGGTACAGAGCCTCCAGAAGGGTCTGAGGCTGGAGGTCAAAGCAGTGAGGCAGGAGAGAAATCTAGAAGGAAAACTTTATTATGCATGCATGCAGGCTGACAGCTACCAGAGAGCAGCAGCAGCTCAGAGAGACAGTTTCAGGGATTCTTTATACAGCATGTTCAGACAGTTTAGTTGTTGATTGTTTTCTTTAACATATCAAAGTCTCAGCAGAAGTACTCTGAGAGGTTTCTGTTCACACCAGGAGTGCTAGAAGTAAGTTTTACAGAACAAAGGCACATGAGAATCTGAGTGAGGAGTCTACAAGGCAAACTGTGACAAAGATAAGAGTTTACATGACAATTTGTGACAGACTAGGAGTATCCATGAACTTGAGATAGGCATTGTAAGGGTCTTGATTAGAGTTAAGATGATTTCACTCTGTTACAGGGAGAGAGGTCTGGAAAACTTTTAACCCTTACAGCAGTTTTCTTTTAGAGAGTTTTGATTTCCTCCAGTGTCCCTGGGGGGAAGGGTTAAAGGGCTTGAGTCAGCCTGCGTCACACCTGCTAGGTGTGAGCTATAAGACTGGCCCAGCCTGCACCTTTCCCCCTCTGTTTTAAGGACAGACCTAAAGCAGACTCCCTAAGGAGACTTAAGAAATTATTGAGCATTTGGAATGGCTATACTCAGGGGAATTCCCAGAAAAAATGGCAACTAGAGTTTTGACTTATAAAAGCTTGCTTATCTTAGAGTTTTCCTCGAGGAAAAACATCCTAACTAGATGGAATATTGGTGCCTCTGGGAGGATGTGGCAGTAAGAAAAAAAGAATCAGAGCATTATGGCTAGCCAAAAAGATTCTATTGAAAAGCTGCAGCAAGAATTGGCTACTCTAAAGAAACAGCTTGATTCCCCAGATGTGCCATCTGCACCCCCGCCCCCTTGGATCCTTGTCAGCTGAACATTCTTTCCTGTTATCTCCCTGTTCTCCTGTAAACCTTATGGGACGTGACTTGTGTAAATTGGGTGCAAACCTCTGTAGAGAGGAAGGGATATTTGTTGACTGTCCCCCCTATCAGGCTCCAAATTTGATGGCATTACTACTCTCAGAGGAATCTGATGAGACCTCAGGACATACATCTCTCAGATGTCCCAGAGACATTGTGGGCAGCCCATGTGAATGAAGTGGGGTTGCTAGCCTCTGCAACACCAGTGCAAATAACATACAGATACAACAAGCCTTTCCCAAGGGTACCCCTGTATCTATTGTCTAGCGAGGCACAAGAGGGCATTAAGCCTGTAATCTCTTCCCTCCTTGAACAAGGGATACTTGTTTATACAACTTCACCCTGTAATACACCTATACTACCTGGCTGTGTCTACACTGGCATGAATTTCCAGAAATGCTTAAAACGGACGATTTTTCCATTATAAGTATTTACGGAAAAAGAGTGTTTACACCATGCTGCGGAGTGAGACGCCGAGACGGGCTTGGTATGCCAAAATCCATGTCCGGAGACTGAAAACACCCTCCTCGGGCCGCGATGGCACAAATTGACTTTTGAAGGCGAAAACGGTGACTCTGGCCACGGAGCCAGAAATCCCCGTCCGGAGCCCGAAAACACCCCCATGGGGCTGCAATGGCCGAAATAGACTTTTGAAGCCAAAAACGGCGACACGGTCTTCGGAGGCCAAAATGAACGTTCGGAGCCCGAAAACGCCCTCCTCGAGCCGCGATGGCCGAAATCGACTTTTGAATCCGAAAATGGCGAAACTGCCTTCGGAGGCCTAAACCCACGTCTGGGTCCCGAAAACGCACTCTTCAAACGCCCTCTTCAGCCGTGATGGCCGAAATTGACTTTTGAAACCGAGAACGGCGACCCGGGCTTAGGAGCAAAAAATCCACGTCCGGAACCCGAAAACACCCCCTTCGTGTCACGATGGCCGAAAGCGACTTTTGAAGCCGAAAACGGCAACCCGGGCTGCAGAGCTAGAAATCCATGTCCAAAGCCCGAAAAAGCTCTCCTCAGGCCACGATGGCCGAAATCGACTTTTGAAGCTGAAAACGGTGACACGGGCTGCCGAGCCATAAATCCACATCTGGAGCCCGAAAATGCCCTCCTTGAGATGCGATAGCCGTAATCGACTTTTGACGCTGAAACCGGCGAAATGGTCTTCGGACCCAGAAATCCACGTCCGGAGCCCAAAAACGCCCTACACGGGCCGCGATGCCAGAAATCGACTTTTGAAGCCGAAAACGGCGACACGGGCTGCAGAGCGATAAAATCACATCCCGCGCCCCAAAACGCCCTACTCGGGCCACGATGGCCAAAAACGACTATTGAAGCCGAAAACGGCGACCCATCCCGCGGAGCCAGAAATTCACATCCGGAGCCTGAAAATGTCCTCCTTGGGCTGCGATGGCTGAAATCGACTTTTGAAGGTGAAAATGGCGACCCGGGCTGCGGAGCCAGAAATCCACGTCCGGAGCCCGAAAACATCCTACTTGGGCTGCGATGGATGAAATCGACTTTTGCAGGTGAAAACGGTGACCTGGGCCGCGAAGCAAGAAAATCACGTCCGGAGCCCAAAAACGTCCCCCTCGGGCCGTGATGGCCAAAATCGACTTTTCAAGCCGAAAATGGCGACCCCAGCTGCAGAAACAGAAATCCACGCCCGGAGCCCGAAAATGTCCTCCCCTGGGCAGTGATAGCAGAAATCGACTTTTGAAGGCGAAAACGGCTAC
Organism: Pelodiscus sinensis; assembly: GCF_049634645.1. NCBI lineage: Eukaryota > Metazoa > Chordata > Testudines > Trionychidae > Pelodiscus > Pelodiscus sinensis. The sequence goes on from NC_134711.1 coordinate 136,130,468, forward strand.
CCTGGCCGTTGAGCCAGAAAATCCACGTCCGGAACCTGAATACGCGCCCCTCGGGCCGCGATGGCGGAAATCGACTTTTGAATCCGAAAATGGCGACCCGGGGTACGGAGCCAGAAATTCACGTCCAGAGCCCGAAAACGTCCTTCCCTGGGCAGCGATAGCAGAAATCGACTTTTGAAGGCGAAAATGCCTAACCTGGCCATCGCGCCAGAAATCCACGTCTGGAGCCCGAAAAAGCTCTCCTTGGGCCATTATGGCCGAAATCGACTTTTGAAGATGAAAACGGCGACATGGGCTTCGGAGGCCAAAATGCACGTTCGGAGCCCGAAAACGCCCTCCTCAAGCCGCGATAGCCGAAATCGATTTTGAAGCCGAAAACGGCAACCCAGGCTGTGGCGTCAGAAATCAACGTCCGGAGGCCGAAAGCGCCCCCCTAGAGCAGCGACGGCCAAAATCGACTTTTGAAGCCGAAAACGGCGACTCCAGCTGCGGAGCCAGAAACTAACGTCTGGAGCCCGAAAACGTCCTCCTTGGGCCGCAATGGCAGAAATCGACTTTTGAAGGCGAAAACGGTGACTCTTGCTGCGGAGCCAGAAATCCATGTCCGAAGCCCGAAAAAGCTCTCCTCGGGCCACGATTGCCAAAATTGACTTTTCAAGCCGAAAATTGCGACATGGGGTACGGAGGCCAAACTGAACTTTCGGAGCCGGACAATGCCCTCCTCGAGCCGCGATGGCCGAAACCGACTTTTGAAGCTGAAAATGGCAACCCGGGCTCCTTAGCCAGAAATCCACCTGAAAACACCCCCTTCGGGCCACGATGGCTGAAAGCGACTTTTGAAGCGGAAAATGGCGACCCGGGCCACGAAGCGAGAAAATCACGTCCAGACCCCGAAAACGCCCTACTCGGGCCGCGATGGCCGAAATCGACTTTTGAAGCCGAAAATGGTGATCTGGGCTGCAGAGCAAGAAATCCATGTTCAGAACCTGAAAACGTCCTCCTTGGGCGGCGATGGCCGAAATCGACTTTTGAAGCTGAATACGGAGACCTGGGCCGCGTAGCAAGAAAATCACGTCTGGAGCCTGAAAATGTCCTCCTCGGACCGCGATGGCCGAAATCGACTTTTGAAGCTTAAAATGGCAAGCCGGGCTGCGGAGCCAGAAATCCATGTCCAAAGCCCGAAACAGCTCTCCTCGGGCCACGATGGCCTAAATTGACTTTTGAAGCCGAAAACGGAAACACTGGCTCCGGAGGCCAAAATGAGCTTTCGGAGTCCAAAAATGCACCCCTCGAGCCGCGATGGCCGAAATCGACTTTTGAAGACGAAAATGGCGATACGGGCTACGGTGGCCAAAATGTACATTCAGAGCACCCCTCGAGCCGAGATGGCAGAAATCTACTTTTGAAGCCGAAAATGGGAAAACTGGCTTCGGAGGCCTAAATCCATGTCTGGGGCCCAAAAACGCACTCTTCAGGCCGTGATGGCCCAAATCAACTTTTGAAGGCGAAAACGGCGACCCGGGCTGCCGAGCCAAAAATCCATGTCAGGAACCGGAAAACGCCCCCCTCGGGCCACGATGGCCAAAATCGACTTTTGAAGCCGAAAATGGTGACCCCGGCTGCGGAGCGAGAAATCCACGTCTGGAGCCCGAAAAAGCTCTCCTCGTGCTAATATGGCCGAAATCGACTTTTTAAGCCGACAACGGCGACCTGGGATCCGGAGACAGTAGTCCACGTCGGGAGCCCGAAAAGGTCCTCTTCGGGCCGCGATGGCCGAAATCGACTTTTGAAGCTGAAAATGGCAACCCGTGCTGTGGAGCCAGAAATCCATGTCCGCAGACCAAAAAGGTCTCCTCGGGCCACGATTGCCAAAATCGTCTTTTGAAGCCCAATATGGCGACCCACGCCACGGAGCAAGAAAATCACGTCTGGAGCCCGAAAAAGTCCTGTTCAGTCCGCGATGGCCGAAATCGACTTTTGAAGCCAAAATCGGCGACACAGGCTCCGGAGGCCAAAATGAACTTTTGGAGCCCGAAAACGCCCTCCTCGAGCCGCGATGGCCGAAATCGACTTTTAAATCCGAAACTGGCGAAACTGGCTTCGGAGGCCTAAATCCACGTCTGGGGCCCGAAAATGCACTCTTCAGGCCGCGATGGCTGAATTCGACTTTTGAAGCCGAAAACGGCGACCTGGGCTGTGGAGCCAGTATTCCACGTCCAGAGCCCGAAAACGTCCTCTTCGGGCACCGATGGCCGAAATGGACTTTTAAAGATGAAAACTGCGACCCGGGCAGTGGAGCGATAAAATTACGTCCGGAGCGCGAAATACCTCTCCTCGGGCCACGATGGCCGAAATCGACTTTTGAAGCTGAAAACGGCGACCCGGGCTGCAGAGCTAGAAATCCACGTCCGGAGCCCGAAAACACCCTCTTCGGGGCGGCGATGGCCGAAAGCGAGTTTTGAAGCCGAAAATGGCGACCCGGCAGCGAAGCGAGAAAATCACGTCCGGAGTCCGAAAAAGCTCTCTTCGGGCCACGATGGCCGAAATCGACTTTTGAAGCTGAAAACGGCAACCCGAGCTGCGGAGCCAGTAATCCAAGTCCGGAGCCCGAAAACTTCCTCTTTGGGCCACGATGGCCAAAATCGACTTTTGAAGCTGAAAACGGCAACCCCGGCTGCGGAGCCAGTAATCCAAGTTCGGAGTCCGAAAACTTTCTCTTTGGTCCACGATGGCCGAAATCGACTTTTGAAGCCAAAAACGGCAACCCGGGCTGCGGAGCCAGAAATCCATGTCCAAAGCCCGAAAAAGCTCTCCTCGGGACACGATGGCCGAAATCGACTTTTGAAGCTGAAAACGGAAACACGGGCTCCGGAGGCCAAAATGAGCTTTCGGAGTCCAAAAACACATCCCTGGAGCCGCGATGGCCGAAATCGACTTTTGAAGCCGAAAACGGCGAAACGGGCAACGGAGGCCAAAATGAACATTCAGAGCCCGAAAAGGCCTTCCTCGAGCCGAGATGGCAGAAATCGACTTTTGAAGCCGAAAATGGCGAAACTGGCTTCGGAGGCCTAAATCCACGTCTGGGGCCCGAAAAAGCACTCTTCAGGCCGCGATGGCTGAAATCGACTTTTGAAGCCGAAAACGGCGACCCGGGCTGCGGAGCCAGTAATCCACGTCTGGAGCCCGAAAACGTCCTCTTCGGGCACTGATGGCCGAAATTAAGTTTTGAAGGCGAAAACACAACCCGGGCCACGGAGCGAGAAAACCACGTCCGGAGACCGAAAACGCCCTTCTCGGGCCGCAATGGCCAAAATCAACTTTTGAATCCGAAAACTGCGAAACGGGCTTCGGAAGCCTAAATCCACGTCCGGAGGCGAAAATGCCCTACTCGGTCCGCGATGGCCGAAATCGACTTTTGAAGACGAAAACGGCTATCCTGGCCGCCGACCCAGTAATCCACGTCCCGAGCCTGAAAACGCCCCCCTCGGGCCGCGATGGCAGAAATCGACTTTTGAAGCCGAAAACGGCGACCCGGGAGTCATGGATCAAATACTGTGTTCAGATACAGGATCACACGGTTAATGGGAATAAGGAGGGTGGAATATTGGGAATGCCTTACTTTTGTCGGGGAGACGAATAGTGGATTTAGCCAATGGGTTTCTATGGGCAAATAGTGAAAAGCCAGGGGAAACATGAGTAGAAAAGTTTCCTGGGGGTTGGGCTAAAATAAATTGGTGTGGAAAAATTGATGCTTAGGTTTTAATTTGAGAGCCTGACCCTCCTCCACAGCATCAATACAAGTATCCCCAGGAGGTAGAAGGACTAAACTCTACCATTGAAAGTTTGTTAGAACAGGGTGTTATTGTGCAAATGGCTAGCACTAAGAATGCCCCAATTTGGCCTGTACTGAGAGGGGATGGGAAAACCTGGTGAATGACAGTGGATTTTAGAGCATTACATGCAGTAACCCCTGCCACTGCTGCAGTCGAGGCTAAGTACCAAGAAGTAGTTGCTGCAGTAGCTGAAGGAGCACACTGCTTTTCAGTAATGGATTTACCAAATGCCTTTTTTGCCATTCTCTTGTACTCTGGCTATGTCTACTCTGCCCCCATTTAGGATAAAAAATATGCAAATGAGGCAGTGTGGAATATCACTGTGCCTCATTTGCATAATTAATGAGCAGCCGTTTTTGTGCAAGAGTCTTTTGCGCAAAAACGAGTACTGTAGTCTGCCCCTTTTTGTGCAAAAGCCTCTTGCAGAAAAACGGAGCCTCGTTAATTATGCAAATGAAGTGTGGCAATATTCCACACTTTGCCTCATTTGCATAATTTTTGCACAAAATAGGAGCAGTGTAGACATAGCCCCTGAGTTGCCGTACAAATATGGGTTCTCTTACAGGGGAAGCAGTTCTACTTCACAAGAACACCACAGGGTTTTCATGACACCCCTGCAATTTGTCACTCTCATGTGGTTAAGATGTGGGAAAATTAACACCTGAAGACCAAAAGAGAGTAATTTCCTGTGTTGATGATATACTGGTGCAGGGGGACAAGAGGGAGGAGGTTGGTAGGATAACGGAGAGTGTGTTACAGATCATCCAAAACACTGGATTCAAGGTTAGCTGAGCCAAAGCCCAATTGGTGCAGCAAGAGGTAAAGTATTTAGGGGGGTCACATTGGGAAAAGAAGGAAGAACCCAAGATGCACAATGGGTGGAACTGATTGGAAAACTTCCTGCCTCTACTGATGTGGCGTCCTTAAGAGCCCTTTTGGGAACCCTGACTTTCTTGAAAATTTGATTGAAATGTTTGATGACAAGAGTCGCTCGCTGTATTTTTCCTAAAGAAAGGGCGGCAATTGGAATGGGGACCTGATCAAGCAAATGCCTGTCTATTAAATATAATAACAATAACAATTAGTCTCCTTCCCATTACAAACACCAATGGCTAACAGTTATTTAGTTCCACCCAGATGCTCCTTATCTCAAGGTCCCTACCAGAGTCAGCATTCTATCCTTATCTCTGTATGGAGGCGAGAGGCGAAGGCAGCATCTAATTACAGATCTCGTGTTGTCAGGCCACGGACTTAGCCTGACTCTTGCGCTCTTGTTAACAAGACGAAGATGGCTGCATACAAATTCCCTTATTCCCTTTTCCTGCCTCCACAACTAGGAGGGTGATGAAGCACTTTTGAAGGCGAAAACGGTGACCCGGGCTGTTGAGCCAGAAATCCATGTCCAAAGCCCGAAAAAGCCCGAAAACTCTCCTCGGGCTGCGAAGGCCGAAATTGACTTTTGAAGCCAAAAACGGCGACCCAGGTCACGGAGCGAGAAAATTACGTCCGGAGCCCGAAAAAGACCTACTCGGGCCGCGATTGCAGAAATCGACTTTTGAAGCCGAAAACAGCGACCCGGGTCACGGAGCGAGAAAATTACGTCCGGAGCCCGAAAACGACCTACTCGGGCCGCGATGGCCGAAATCGACTTTTGAAGCCGAAAATGGCGACCCGGGCTGCGGAGCGAGAAAATCAGATCCGGAGCCCAAAAACGCCCTTCTCGGGCAGCGATGGCCGAAACCGACCTTTGAAGCCGAAAACGGCAACACGGGCTGTGGAGCCAGAAATTCATGTCCGAAGCCCGAATACACCCCCTTCAGGCCGCGATGACCGAAAGCGACTTTTCAAGCTGAAAATGGTGACTCGAGCCGCGAAACGAGATAATCACGTCCGGAGCCTGAAAACGCCCTACTCGGGTTGCGATGGCCGAAATCGACTTCTGAAGCTGAAAACGGCGACCTGGGCTGCGGAGCAAGAAATCCATGTTCAGAACCCAAAAACGTCCTCCTCGGGCCGCGATGGCCGAAATCGACTTTTGAAGGCGAAAACGGCAACCTGGGCCGCGGAGCGAGAAAATCACAACCGGAGCCCAAAAACGCCCTTCTCGGGCCGCGGAGCCAATAATCCAAGTCCGGAGCCCAAAAACTTTTGAATCCGAAAACGGCAACACGGGCTACGAAGGCCAAAATGAGCTTTCGGAGTCCGAAAACGCACCCCTCGAGCCGCAATGGCCGAAATCGACTTTTGAAGCCGAAAACGGCGACACGGGCTACAGGGGCCAAAATGAACATTCAGAGCCCGAAAACGCCCTCCTAGAGCCATGATGGCAGAAATCAACCTTTGAAGCCGAAAATGGCAAAACTGGCTTCGGAGGCCTAAATCCACGTCTGGGGCCCGAAAACGCACTCTTCAGGCCGTGATGGCCGAAATCAACTTTTGAAGGCGAAAACGGCGACCCGGGCTGCTGAGCCAGGAATCCATGTCAGGAACCGGAAAACACCCCCCTCGGGCCACTATGGCCAAAATCGACTTTTGAAGCTGAAAATGGTGACCCCGGCTGCGGAGCGAGAAATCCACGTCTGGAGCCCGAAAAAGCTCTCCTCGGGCCGCGATGGCCGAAAGCGATTTTTGAAGCCGAAAATGGCGACTCGGACTGCGGAGCAAGACAATCAAGTCCGGGGCCTGAAAAGGTCCTCCTCAGGACGCGAGGGACGAAATCGACTTTTGAAGGCAAAAACGGCAACCTGGGCCGCGGAGTGAGAAAATCACATACGGAGCTCGAAGACGCAGTTCTCGGGCCGCGATGGGCGAAATCAACTTTTGAAGCCAAAAACGGCGACCAGGAGTGCCGAGCGAGAAAATCACGTCTGGAGCCTGAAAACCTCCTCCTCGGGCCAGAATGTCCGAAATCGACTTTTGAAGGCGAAAATGGCGACCTGGGTCGCGGAGTGAGAAAATCACATCCGGAGCTCGAAAACGCACTACTCGGGCCGGGATGGCAGAAATCGACTTTTGAAGCTGAAAACGGTGACCCAGTTCACGGAGCGAGAAAATCACGTCCGGAGCCCGAAAATGCCCTACTCGGGCCGCGATGGCAGAAAATCGACTTTTGAAGCCTAAAAGGGCGACCTGGGCTGCGGACCCAGAAATCCACGTCCGGAGTCCGAAAACACCCCTTTTGGGTCGCGATGGCCGAAAGCGACTTTTGAAGCCAAAAACGGCGACCCGGGCCGCGAAGCTAGAAAATCATGTCCGGAGCCCGAAAACTCCCTATTCGGGCCGAGATGGCCGAAATCGACTTTTAGCTGAAAATGGCGACCCAGAACGCGGAGCGAGAAAATCACATCCTGAGCTCGAAAACGCAGTTCTCGAGCCGAAATGGCCAAAATCGACTTTTGAAACTAAAAACGGTGACCAGGGCTGCTGAGCGCGAAAATCACGTCTGGAGCCTGAAAACGTCCTCCTCGGGCCGGGATAGCCGAAATCGACTTTTGAAGACGAAAATGGCGACCTGGGCCGCGGAGCGAGAAAATCACATCCGGAGCTCGAAAACGCCGTTCTCGGGCCGCGATGGCTGAAATCGACTTTTAAAGCTGAAAACGGCGACCCAGTTCACGGAGCAAGAAAATCACGTCCGGAGCCCGAAAACGCCCTACTCGGGCCGCGATGGCAGAAATCGACTTTTGAAGCCGAAAATGGCGACCCGGGCTGCGGACCCAGAAATCCACATCCGGAGCCCGAAAACACCACCTTCGGGTCGCGATGGCTGAAAGCGACTTTTGAAGCCGAAAACGGCGACCCGGGCTGCCGAACCACTAGTATACGTCTGAAGCCCGAAAACTTCCTCTTCGGGCTGCGGTGGCCGAAATCGACTTTTGAAGCTGGAAACGGCGATCCTGTCTGCGGAGCCAGAAATCCATGTCCGGAGCCCGAAAGCACCCCCTTTGGGTCTTGATGGCCGAAAGCAACTTTTGAAGCCGAAAACGGCAACCCGGGCTGCGGAGCCAGAAATCCATGTCTGAAGCCCGAAAAAACTCTCCTCGGGCCACGATGGCCAAAATCGACTTTTGAAGCCGAAAATGGCGACCCGGGCCGCGAAGCGAGAAAATCACATCCGAGGCCCGAAAACGCCCTATTCGGGCCGCGATGGCCGAAATCGACTTTTGAAGCCGAAAACGGCGACCTGGGCTGCGGAGCAAGAAATCCATGTTCAGAACCCAATAACATCCTCCTCGGGCCGCGATGGCCGAAATCGACTTTTGAAGGCGAAAACGGCGACCCGGGCTGTGGAGCCAGTTATCCACGTCCGGAGCCCGAAAACGTCCTCTTCGGGCACCGATGGCTGAAATCAACTTTTAAAGCTGAAAACTGCGACCCGGGCGGTGGAGCGATAAAATCACTTCCGGAGTTCGAAATAGCTCCATAGAAAGGGGACTCCAAGCAGTAACCTCTAACTGTCCCCTCCCTGCCCGGGGTAGGGGGGACGGTTAGAAAAATGTCTGTTTTGTCTTTCAAAGTTCTAAGAAAAGGCTGGCTCCAGCAGAAGAACACAAGTGACCTGAACACCATTAGGAAGAAGCTGCTGTCATAGCAAACCCTATTCTCTGGCCTGTCCACATCCATGCAGTAAATGTATGGAGAAATAAATTCTGGGTAATGGCACAATGTTGAATCAATCCAATAGTGTTCAGTCACACCCAGGAGTGGCAGGCTTCTATAATTTTTGGTGGTGCCCAGAACTGGTCTAGTCTCACCCCCCCCCCCCCCCGCATACTCCACCCACCCTGTAAGCCGATATATATTTTAAATTAGTTCCACGAGGAGTAACAGTTAATCCGAACTAAGGACATAGTTCGGATTAACTTTAAACTGCTGTGTGTAGCCGCGGCCAGTTAGTTCGGACTAAGGAGGATTTAAAAACGGCGGCACCTGGGAACATGCAAATGAAGCCCAGGATATTTAAATCCTGGGTTTCATTTGCAACTCTGGTTGCCCTCATTACCCTACCAAGCTCGAATTAATGAGCTAGTGTAGCCATACCCTAAGAGATCACAGTGGGAATTTATTCAAAAGAGTATTAATAATGTTGATATTCTTAAATATTTTTTTCTTACGACAGTGATATTGTGCTCTAAAGGAAAACTGTTAAATGCTTACAGTTTTGAGTCAATTTTTACATTGACTCGCGGGCAGGGAGGGGGCAGTTAGAGGTTACTGCTTGGAGTCCCCTTTCCATGGTTTAAGCTGGGAAGAATGGAAACATTTTAACTTTGCCTCTTTGACCACATTTCTACTTGGTACACTGTTGGGCTGGCCTTTTCCACAATATGCACTGGGCCTTCCCATTTCATTCTCAAAGTGTGATCTTGCTCTGCAAACTTCCGATACAGCACCTGATCTCTGACTTCCCATTCAACAGGCCTTTTCACCCAACTCAGCCTTCTTTCCATGTTAACATCTAGCTGTTCTGCTATTTCATTGTAGATTTATGTTAATGCCTCTACAAGAGACGAGATCCGCTGGTCATGTAACACTTTGGGTTGCCACCCATCTGGAATATCAACATTTAACCATCACTGTTGGGGTGTTCACATGTCCCTTCCTGTCATTGCTACAAAGGGAGTGTAACCATGACTTGCTGGTTAGGGCCATTAGAATCATAGGCAGCTTTTCATCCCAATCTTTTCCATTTTCTTTTACCGTTTTTCTCAGAGCTTCCTTTAGAGTGCGGTTAGTTCATTCCACTTATCCTGAGGATTGGGGGTGTCCCATTATATGGAACCTTTGCTTAATGCCTAATATTTTACACAGTTCATGCATAGTTTTCCCAATGAAGTGTGGACTTTGATCATCAGCCCGGGTAGCCGTTTTCACCTTCAAAAGTCGATTTCGGCCTTCGCAGTCCAAGGAGGATGTTTTCGGGCTCCGGACGTGGATTTCTGGATCCGCAGCCCGGGTATCCATTTCACCTTGAAAAGTCGATTTCGGCCTTCGCAGTCCAAGGAGGATGTTTTCGGGCTCCGGACGTGGATTTCTGGATCCGCAGCCCGGGTATCCATTTCACCTTCAAAAGTCGATTTCGGCCATCGTGGCCTGAAAAAGGCTTTTTGGGGCTCCGGACGTGACTTTCTGGCTCCGCGGAACGGGTCGCCGGTTTCGGCTACAAAAGTCGGTTTTGGCCCTCGTGGCCCGAGTAGGGCATTTTCAGATTCTGGACGTGTTTTTAGCACCCGGGTCACCGTTTTTGGCTTCAAAAGTCGACTTTGGACATAGCTGCCCGAGGAGGGCATTTTTGGGCCCCGAACGTCCATTTTGGCCTCCGAAGCCCGTGTCGCCGTTTTCATCTTCAAAAGTCGATTTTGGCCATATTGGCAGAGGAGAGCTTTTTCGGGCTCCAGACGTGAATTTCTGGCTCCGCAGCCGGAGTCACCATTTTCGGCTACAAAAGTCGATTTCGGCCATCGCTTCTCGAGGGGGGCATTTTCGGGCTCCGGACGTGGATTTAGGACTCCGAAGCCAGTTTCACCGTTTTTGTCTTCAAAAGTCGATTTCGGTCATCGCGTCCCGAGGAGGACATTTTCAGGCTCCGGACGTGGATTTCTGGCTCCACAGCGCGGGTCGCCATTTTTGGCTTCTGTCACATTTCTGAATTGGAGGGTAGCAGACAGATCACTGCTGCACCCCTTGGTGGGGGTGTTGGCCCCAGAAATTGATATAAAAGGGAGCCATGTGGGGTGTTGAATGGGAGCTTATTGTTTGTTGATCTTATGTACGCTATTTATGAGAGTATATAATGTCTATGTGTGTAGGTAGGAATCTGTAATCTGTGTGGAAGCTGAATATTTCTCTGAATGTGGTTAAGCATTGCTATGAACAGGCTAATTAGCCAGGCCCTGTAGGACAATGGCACTTGATGGGCCAAAGACACACCCAAAGAATGGGGGCTGTCACCTGAGAGCAGCCAGCAGGGAACATAGAGATTGGCCTCTGACCAGGTGACTTGCTGCATACAAGAAGAGGCCAGGAAGGAGGTATAAAGAGGCCATGTGGTCGATGACATTTTGTTCTCAGCTCAGCACTTCATCCCAGAGGCAGCATTGCAGGCATCGAAGACCTGTGAACCCATCCTGATGATAGGATGTGCAACAAGAACTTTTAAACCAGCAGCTGTAACATCTCTGCTAGAGCCTGCATCGAGGACTGGGAGATTCGGTGCATGTAACGTAATATTCTTTAACAACCTTACTCTCATGCTTTTCTTTATTGTAATAATAAACCTTTAGATATCTATTCTAAAGGATTGGCCCAGCGTGATTTCTGGGTAAGATCCAGAGGGTAAATTGACCAGTGATCTGTGGCTGGTTCCTTGGAACCGGACAGAACTTTTTCGGGGTAGGTGGGATTAGGTGCTAGGACCTGCCACCTGTGTATGAGGCCCGGGGCCATCTGGGGCACGGATATTGCTGGAGTGTCGGAGGGGTTTTGCTCGGGAGGCTTCAGGCAGGTTGCTGAAGTGCTCTGTGGGACTGATTTGTGGCCTGTTTGGAGAGGTCACCAATCTGGGGGCTGTAGGGAACCCCGGATTCAAGCGATTCGCCCTGAGCGGATGCCCTCAGCTGTGCCCAGACACGGTCCGGTCCGTCACAGCTTCAAAAGTCGATTTCGGGCATTGCGGCCTGAGAAGGGCATTTTCGGGCTCCGGACGTAATTTTCTTGCTTCGCGGCCCGGGTCGCCGTTTTCACCTTCAAAAGTCGATTTCGGCCATCGCAGCCCAAGGAGTACGTTTTCGGCCTCCGGACGTGGATTTCTGGCTCCGCAGCCCGGGTCTCCGTTTTCACCTTCAAAAGTCGATTTCGGCCATCGCAGCCCGAGAAAGGCTTTTTCGGGCTTCGGACGTGATTTTCTCGCTCCGCGGCCCAGGTCCCCGTTTTCGTCTTCAAAAGTCGATTTCGGCCATCGCGGCCCGAGGAGGACATTTTCCGGCTCTGGACATGAATTTCTGGTTCCGCTGCCGAGGATGCCGTTTTCGGCTTCAAAAGTCGATTTCGGCCATCGCGGCCCGAGGAGAGCTTTTTCGGGCTCCAGACGTGGATTGCTGGCTCCGCAGCATGGGTCGCCGTTTTTGCCTTCAAAAGTTCATTTCGGCCATCACGGCCCGAGGAGGACGTTTTCAAGCTCCGGACGTGATTTTCTGTGTCCGCAGCCCGGGTCGCCATTTTTGGCTTCAAAAGTCGATTTTGGCCATCGTGCCATGAGGAACACATTTTTGCGCTCCGGACGTGAATTTCTGTCTCTGCAGCCCAGGTCGCCGTTTTTGGCTTCCAAAGTCGATTTTGGCCATCATGGCACTAAGAGGACGTTTTCGGGACCCGGACGTGGATTTAAGCTTCCGAAGCCCGTTTCCACGTTTTCGGCTTCTAAAGTCAATTTTGGCCATCGCGGCTTGTAGAGGACGGTTTAGGGCTCCGGACGTGCATTTCTGGCTCTGTAGAATTGCCGTTTTCGCCTTCAAAAGTCGATTTCAGCTATCGTGTCCCGAGTAGGGCGTTTTCAAACTCTGGCTGTGATTTTTCTCGCTCCGCATCTCGGGTCGCCGTTTGTGGCTCCAAAAGTCGATTTCGGCCATCATGGCCCGAGGAGAGCTTTTTCGGGCTCCGGATGTGGATTTCTGGCTCCGCAGCCCGGGTCGCCGTTTCTGCCTTCAAAAGTCGATTTCGGTTATCGCAGCCCGAGGAAGACGTTTTCAGGCTCCAAACGTGATTTTCTGGCTCCATGGAACAGGTCGCCGATTTCGGCTTCAAAAGTTGATTTTGGCCATCGTGGCCTGAGGAGAGCTTTTTCCGGCTCCGGATGTGGATTTCTGGCTCCTCAGCCCGGGTCGCCGCTTTTGCCTTCAAATGTTGATTTTGGCCATCGCCGCCCGAGGAGGACGTTTTCAGGCTCCGGACGTGATTTTCTGCCTCCGCGGCCCGGGTCGCCGTTTTCGGATTCAAACCTGGATTTCGGCCTTCATGGCCCGAGGAGAGCTTTTTCGGGCTCCGGATGTGGATTTCTGGTGCCGCGCCCCGGGTCGCCATTTTCGGCTTAAAAGTCGAGTTCGGCCATCGTGTCCCAAGTAGGGCGTTTTCAGACTCTGGAAGTGATATTCTTACTCCTCGGCCCGGATCGCCGTTGCCAGCTCCAGACGTGGATTTCTGGCATGGTGACCAGGGTCACTGTTTTCGCCTTCAAAAGTCGATTTCGGCCATCATGGCCCGAGGAGAGCTTTTTCGGTCTCCGGACGTGTATTGCTGGCTCCGCAGCCCGGGTCGCCGTTTTTGACTTCAAAAGTTCATTGCGGCCATCCCGGCCCGAGTAGGGCCTTTTTCAGCTCCGAACGTCATATTCTCGCTCCGCTGCCCGGGTCACTGTTTTCAGCTTCAAAAGTCGATTTAGGCCATCACAGCCCGAGAGAGCGTTTTCCGGCTCTGGACGTGGATTTCCAGCTCTGCAGCCCTGGTCGCCGTTTTTGGCTTAAAAGTCGATTTCGGCCATCACGTCCTAAGTTGGGCGTTTTCAGACTCTGGAAGTGATATTTGCACTCCGCCGCCCGGGTCGCCGTTTCCAGCTCCAGACGTGGATTTCTGGCTCGGTGACCAGGGCTGCGGAGCCAAAAATTCACGTCTGGAGCCCAAAAACTTCCTCCTCGGGCCGCGATGGCCAAAATCGACTTTTGAAGCCAAAAACGGAGACCCGGGATGCGGAGCGAGAAAATCACAGCCAGAATTCGAAAATGCGCTACTCGGGCCGCGATGGCCAAAATCGACTTTTGAGGCCGAAAACAGCGACCCGGTCTGCGGATCCAGTAATCCACGTCTGGAGCCCGAAAAAGTTCTCATCGGGCCACGATGACCGAAATCGACTTTTGAAGCTGAAAACGGAGACACAGGCATCGGAGGCCAAAATGCACGTTCGGAGCCCGAAAACGCCCTCCACAAGCCGCGATGGCCAAAATTGACTTCTGAAGCCGAAAACGGAGGACCGGGCCACCGAGCCAGTATTCCACGTCCGTAGCCCGAAAACGCCCCTCTCGGTCCGTGATGGCCGAAATCGGCTTTTGAAGCCGAAAACGGCGACCCGGGTCGCGGAGCGAGAAAACCACGTCCGGAGCCCGAAAACGCCCTACTCGGGCTGAGATGGCCAAAATCGACTTTTGAAACTGAAAACGGTGACATGGGATTGGGAGGTCAAAATCCATGTTCAGAGCCCAAGAACTCCCACCTCAGGACGCGATGGCCGAGATCGACTTTTGAAGCCAAAAACGGCGAAACGGGCTTCTGAGGCCCAAATTCACGTCAGGGGCCCGAAAACGCACTACTCGGTCCGCGATGGCTGTAATCAACTTTTGAAGGCGAAAACGGCGACACAGGTTTGGGAGGCCAAAATGCATGTTCGGAGCGCAAAAACGCCCTCCTCGGGACGCGATGGCCGAAATCGACTTTTGAAGCCGAAAATGGTGACCCAGGCTGCGGAGCCAGTAATCCATGTCCGGAGCCCGAAAACGTCCTCTTTGGGCTCCCATGGTCGAAAACGCCTTTTGAAGCCGAAAACTGCGACCCGGGCTGCGGAGCTAGAAATCCACGTCCGGAGCCCGAAAAAGCTCTCCTCGGGGCACGATGGCCGAAATCGACTTTTCAAGCCGAAAATGGAGACACAGGCTACGGAGGCCAAAATGCACGTTTGGAGCCCGAAAACGCCCTCCTCTAGCCGCGATGGCCGAAATGGACTTTTAAAGCCGAAAATGGCGAAACGGGCTTCGGAGGCCTCAATCCATGTTCGGGGCCTGAAAACGCACTCTTCGGGCCGTGATGGCCAAAATCGACTTTTTAAGATGATAACGGCGACACAGGTTACGGAGGCCAAAATGTATGTTCGGACCCCGAATACGCCTTCCTCAAGCCGAAATCGACTTTTGAGGCAGAAAATGGTGAAACGGGCTTCGGAGGCCTAAATCCATATTCAGGGCCTGAAAACGCACTCTTCGGGCCGCGATGGCAGAAATCGACTTTTGAAGCCGAAGACGGCAATCCGGACTGCGGAGCCAGAAATCCACGTCCGGAGCCCGAAAACATCCTCTTCGGGCCACGAAGGCCAAAATCGACTTTCAAAGCCGAAAACGGCTACCCAGGCTGCGGAGCCAGAAATCTACGTCCAGAGCCCGAAAAAGCTCTCCTCGGGCCATGATGGCTGAAATCGACTTTTGAAGCTGAAAACGGCGAGACAGGCCTCAGAGGCAAAAATGCACTTTAGGAACCCGAAAACGCACTTCGCGAGCCGCGATTGCCGAAATCGACTTTTTAAGCCCAAAACGGCGAAACGGGCTTCGGAGCCCTAACTTCACGTCATGGGCCTGAAAACGCCCTTTTAGGGCCCTGATGGCCGAAATGAACTTTTGAAGGCGAAAACAGCAACACTGGCCGACGAGCCAGAAATCCACGTCCAGAGCCTGAAAACGTCCTCCCCGGCCGCGATCGCCGAAACCGACTTTTGATGGCGAAAACGGCTACCCTGCCCGCTGATCCAGAAATCCACATCTGGAGCCCGAAAACGCCGCCCTCGGGCCGCAATGGCCAAAATCGATACTTGAAGCTGAAAACGCCGCCCGGGCTGTGGAACCAGTAATCTACGTACGGAGCCCGAAAACGTCCACCTCGAGCCGCAATAGCTGAAATCAACTTTTGAAGCCAAAAACGGCGGAACGGGCTTTGGAGGCCTAAATCCACGTCCGGAGCCCGAAAACGCCCTACTAGGGCCACCCAAAAAGGGGTAGAAGTATTTTTTTTTGTCTTTCACAAAATCTGGACAAGCTGGTACCAGCTAAATTCCCTACAACACCATGGATGTATTGTTGCAACAAAGAATGTTTTGTGTTTGTCTCATGTCTGTCTGTCTGAGTAACTAGTATACTGTGTTAAAGGTAATCTGCACTAGGCAGGAAAGGTTCAATAAGCATTAAACATTTTAACTGCATTTAGAGAAACCCAGTGTGGATGGCTGTGGAGAGATCTCAGAGGAACTGAGGGTTGTTTCAGAAGAGGCAGAATCAGCCAGAGAATTGGAGCAGTCTGGCAACCAAATGACTGGGTATATGACCAGCTTGCTGGGAAGTCAGTGTGTTTGGGACAGGAGTGTTCCCAGGGGAGGCACACACAGTCATGCCTTTTGTCTTTGGAAGAGGGAGTTTTAGATTTGAAACCACAGGGCAATGGGGCAAGACTTGTGTGGCCGAGGAAGGCTGCAGGTTTTTCAACCTAGAAACCCAAAATTGTCAGTGTACACTTGAGATGGATTGGTTCCTGCTACTTATGCTAACGTTCATGACCACTGTACTGCAGTTACTAAGAATGTAACAATGTTGAATGTGCAGGATTTTGTATCAAAACCCTGGAAATGGTTAAAAAAATGTACCCAAGAGCACATTGTATTTTCAAAAGCCTTGTGACACTGGTATTTTACTGTTCATACTTTTAATTAGGGTTGTAGCTTCTCACCTGAAAAAGGGGAATCCAAAATTAGTGTGTAATGTGAAAAGGGAAACTGAGGCACACCACCAATTTTGTTTTCACGGCTAGATGCAAAGATGCCTAGGCTATGTGGGATGAGTGCACATATATTCATGAACTGTTAATTGGGTTTCAGACTGTTGCCCAAGCTGCCCTGGAAAAAAATCACTATTTTCTCTCGCTCTGGGCAAAGTCACCTAACCTGGATAAAGAGAATATTGGTTACATTACAATCACAAACACATGTTGCCTCACAATATCTTCTCTTAAACAGATTAAATAAAAAGTGACACTACGATTATACCAGATATCGTAGTGTCAAAAGGGGGAGTATGTAGGGACAACATATTAATGTATTGAAAATGATTCCTCCAAATGGAAGTGACCCCCCCATAATTTGTTTCCCACAACTTAAAGTGTTTAGATTTATTATTCATTCATTTTTATTCTTATTCTTATTATTTGTTAAGATTGTTAAATGGTTAGATTTATTATTATTGACCCTTTAGAATATAATATGAAACTTAGAATTTAGAACTGTTAAGAATATAATCCTATGTAGCCAGAAACAGCCCGTTTCCCCCCCTTCCCGTGCCCCAGGCATGGTCAAGTTTGTGCAAGGCGCTGCTTGAAATTGGCATTGCAGACATACATTGTAACAGTGCATTGTCAAGCCACTAACTCTGCTATGGGAGCCCATACCTGTAATTGACTAAGGACGTTGTTACATAATTGACGCCTGTTCTCTTTAAAACATTGTAACTTTACTCAGCACTCAGAGAATGTTTTAAGCAATACCACCCAGAAACTTTTGTAACTACAACTTTTATTATTATACAAAATACTGTATGAATGTATGAGAGAGTGCTTGGCCGATGAATGAATGGTTCTGAGAGGTGCCAGCCTGAGAAGACAGCAACAAAGGGCTGAAAAAGGTATCAGGTGCCAGTGCAACCAAAAGGTGTCAAGTGGAGAAAACCAAGTACTGGCGGTCCACCCGATGAGATCACTGACGAGCACCTGGCAGCCACCCTGGAGACATCAGCATGATGCAGCAATTTCCATAGACTGGCATAGGAAAAAATTCGTATAAGAACCGGACTAAAAATCTATGGAATCAGAGTCCAAGGTTCTGCTGCCAGCCTACCAGGAGCTTCAGATGCGCATCTGATCACGACTTCGCTCCCCACTACCATCACTTGTGTACAGAATACCTGGCCAGTATTCTGTCACAAGCAACTTCCAGGCTGGTAACTATACACAGAACTTGAATGAATGGATGTATGAATGTATGGTGTGTGTGTGTGTAAGGGTTAAGTAGTGTTAGGAATAAGTAGTTAAACAACGTTGTTTGCTTCTATCTTTTCTTTATTTTTTTATTATTATCTTTACAATAAATGTGGCTTTTTGCCTGATACCCCTCATAAAATCCTGCTTGCTTTTATTTGGTATAACATTTTGGTGGAGAATGCGAAAGGGGGAATATTGGTAAAAGAGCCTCAGGTATTGCGGACATTGGTGTGCACACAGCTGACTACAGAGAGAAGTGCTATTTTTTTCTCTTTCTCTTTTCTTTTTCTTTCTTTTTTTGGTTAACCAAAGCCTTCTGACCTCCAGAGGGTAGAGGCTTCACAAAAGAGCTCATAGTAAAAAGAAGCTACTATTATTGAAATAATTTAGGCTGTAAATAGAAGCTACGGTTATTGATTGAAATAATCTAGGCTGTGTAAGAAGCTACGATTACTAATTGGAATAATCTAGGCTGTGTAACTAGAAGCTACAATTATTGAAATAATTTATGCTTTAAAAAGAAGATACGATTATTCATTGATAGTCTAGGCTTTGTCAATCGCTGCAAGGGTTCAGAGGTGATAAAGGAAACTACACAAGTATTAAAGATGTTTAAGAAAAGAACAGGGAAAGCGGTCTCAGGGGGAGGAATAGAGTTTGAAGGCACTGAAACCTCACCTTTTATAAATAACACCCTTTAAACAAATCCTTCAGAGATATGGGTACAAGTCCTTGGACTGAAAAAGCCCTTGAAGATGTTTGTAATATTTTGGACCTAGAGGATAGATTGGCACAGTACATGTACAAACCTTCTAATGCTGGCAAAGAAGATGCAGCAGCAATTTGGCTATTATGGGAGGAATAAGTAGTTAAACAACGTTGTTTGCTTCTATCTGTTAGGCCCTAGAAAATTATGTTTAGTGCAGTTATGCTAAAGCAGATGTAACAAAGGTTTCTGGGTAGTCCCTGGACAGAACTGGAGATAGGTTCAAGCAGAGATGCACCCTGCACGCTTGCTCAAGTTGCAAAATGAGATAAGTAAGAAGCTGCATTTTTGTACCTGCTGTGATGAGGAACAGTTTGTTTTGAGAACTGATAAGGAGACTCCCTGTTTCTGCTCTCCCCCTGTTCGTTCCAAACTCCCTGTGTTCTCCTTTGGCCATAACAAACTGTCTCCTTGCTGCCCAGTACCTGTCTTTTGGGCTGATAAGAAATTGCTGATGCATTATGAATTGCTTAAGGCCATGATGTATAGTTGGCCAGGTGTGCATGGATATTAAAAGTTTCTTACCAATAAAGGAGGGTGCGTTGCTTGGGCAAATAGTCTATGACGCGATGGAACTGTCTATATAAGCCTACCTGTTAATGAAATCGTGGCTGGTTCACTTTGGAGACGGGCCGCTCTCTATTGTAAGTGCGCACTATTCAATAAAGAGCTTGTGATTGGATCTTGCTGGTGTTTCCTGTCTCTTTGCGGTCAGACAACGAACAGAGGCCGTCCGGGTTCGAGTCCCCGACAAATTTGGCACCCCAGATGGGACCCGTCTGACTCTCCGGTGCAGAGGATCGGACTGCGAAGCAACGCAGCGCGCATCCTCCGGTTTTGAGGAGTCTTGCCAGGTGGCCAGATCCCTGCTCCGGCGATAAAGCGTGTCCTGTGAACCAGCTGAGGCCCGCAGAAATCCAGCAACATCACCTACCCGTTGTGTAGGATCCAGGTCCTCGGGGTTAAAGTCCCTGGAGTGTTTGGGGTTAAAGTCCCTGGAGTGTTCGGGGTTAAAGTCCCTGGAGAGGTAAGCGAGCGCTCGGTATTGAGAAATTGGGTTAAGGATCCTTTGGCTGGTAAAGATGGGACAGGGCGGCAGTAAGTGCCCGGGGGACGCCCTGTCGACCCTGATCCTAAGGCATTGGAAGGACATTTCTGGAACGGCCGGTCAAGCAAAATCTAAAATGAAGGATTTGTGTCAAACACAATGGCCTTCACTCACTGCTAATTTGTCCCCGGATAATGACTGGCCAGACTGCGGGATGTTTTCCGTAGAAAGAATGAATGCCCTGAGGGACATACTGGTAAATCTTAGACCCGGACAAATGGAATATTTATTTGTATGGTATAATTACAAACCAAAGAAGTTTGAAAGGGTTCTGCAGGCTGTGTGTGTAGAAAAATAGGAGAAAGATAGAAAGAGAGATTGCCTTGCAGGCCGTTTGTGTAGAGGGAGTCTGTTAAACTTCCCCCACCCTATGCCCCGGAGGTGGTAGAAAGAATATTCCGTACCATTTTCTCTATCCATCTGCCAACCTGGGCTGATGTGATCCAATTGTTAGATAGCCTCCTCACGGAAGATGAGCATCAAAAGGTTAAAGAAAAGGCTATAGCATATCACCAGAATCAAGCTTGGGGAAGTATGCCCACCGCTGAGCCTAACTGAGATCCGAATTCAGATGGGATGCAAGGGAAAGGTTTACTTGAAGTGGTTAGCATTGTGACACAGATGTACAATGAGAAAGAGAAGAGAGAGAAAGAAGGAATTAAAGCAAAATGCAGGACAATGTAGCACTTTAAAGACTAACAAGATGGTTTATTAGATGATGAGCTTTCGTGGGCCAGACCCACTTCCTCAGATCAAATAGTGGAAGAAAATAGTCACAACCATATATACCAAAGGATACAATTAAAAAAAATGAACAAATATGAAAAGGACAAATCACATTGCAGAACAGAAGGGGGATGCGGGGGGGTGGGAAGGGGGAGGAAGGAAGGTAAGTGTCTGTGAATTGCTGATATTAAAGGTAGGGAGAGTGAGATGTTTGTGAGTTAATGGTATTACAGGTGATAATTGGGGAAACTGTCTTGGTAATGGGTGAGAAAGTTCAAAGTCTTGTTAAGTCCCTGGTGGTAAGTGTCGAATTTTAACATGAATGACAGTTCAGAGGATTCCCTTTCAAGTGCAGATGTAAAAGGTCTTTGTAGCAGAATGCAGGTGGCTAAGTCATTTAGAGAGTGTCCTTTCTGGTTAAAGTGGCAAGAAACTGTTTTCTCTTTGTGATCTTGTCTGATATCTGTTTTGTGGGCATTAATCCTTTGGCGAAGTGTCTGAGATGTTTGTCCAATGTACATAGCAGACGGACACTTTCGGCACATGATAGCGTAGATTATATTTCTGGATGCGCAGGAATATGTGTTCTTGATCTTATAACTCACTTGGTTAGGTCCAATAATGGTATCAGCAGAATGAATATGTGGACAAAGCTGGCAACGGGGTTTGTTGCAAGGGAAGGTACCAGGGTTGGTATTAGTGTGGTATGTCCTGTGGTGGTTGCTAAGAATCATCTTGAGGTTAGGTGGTTGTCTATAGGAGACTATGGGTCTGTCTCCCAGAGCCTCTTTGAGTATGGTATCCTGTTCCAATATTGGCTGTAGTTTATTGATAATGTGTTGGACAGGTTTTAGTTGGGGGTTGTAGGTGATGACAAGTGGTGTTCTATTGTTGGTTTTCTTGGGTCTGTCTTGAAGTAGATGGTTTCTAGGTATTCGTCTGGCTCTTTCAATTTGCTTTTTTGTTTCTCTGGGTGGGTAGTTGAGATTTATAAATGCTTGGTAGAGATCCTGAAGCTTCTGGTCTCTGTCAGTGGGGTTAGAGCAGATGCGGTTGTATCGAAGGGCTTGGCTATAGACGATGGATCGTGTGGTGTGTTCTGGATGGGAGCTGGATGCATGTAGGTAACTGTATGAGTCAGTGGGTTTTCTGTAGAGAGTGGTGTCTAATTTTCCATTGTTGATTTGTACGGTGGTGTCCAGGAAGTGGATCTCTCGTGTAGAATGGTCCAGGCTGAATTCCAGAAGGAATTAAGCGATTGTTGTTATATATGAAGGGAAACCTGCTTTAAAAATGACTCCTTGTTTCTTGCAGCCTCTTTTAATTATCTAGGTAAAGAAACAATCAAGTTTAAAATTTGGCTACAGACACTTTGTTAAATTTATTAAAGAGAAATAAGGAATTCTACTGAAACTTAATTGGTTAACTGCATAAAAGAATAAAATCTATACATTGTAAATTTGTAAAACCTGCACCCTAAGGGTTAAATGTGTCTTCCAAGAAAACTAATTATTGTTTTAAAAAAAATCCAAGCCCAGAAACTTCACTGTGTTTCTGTTCAAAGCTAAGTTGATAGCATTTTTGGCTTGCTTTCAGATCCAAGGTTGTGTGTGTCTGCAAACTGCCTGTCTGTTGTGGAAAGGGGGAGCATGTCCCCCATAAGTAAGCCTGTAACATTGTATATAATTCTTTTCAGGAAAAGACAACCTTTTTGCTTGCTGAAATATTAACTAGCAAGGATCTTGTTCTAAGAAAAAGTTTCTGTGGCAGTAAATTATTTAAAGCTTCACACATTAAAGAAAAAAAAAAGCCTGGTCTGCAGTACAAGAAGGAAACCAAGGCATGTCATCTTTAACTTAATAATTGAACAATGAAGTAATTTACTCAAACCCTCTGAAGCTAGTGTGCAAAACAAAAGCATACCATTAGGTAACAGCAGGCTAATCAAAAATTAGCAAAGAACATTGGTTAAAGAAAAAAGTATTCTAAAATATAATGCACAACCCCAATGTGGGTAGAAATGTTTTCTTTGTCTTTCAGATTATCAAAAAGCACTAATATTAGCTAAAAAGTAACTAAAGAAAAAAAAACATGGTTCTGTGTCATGACATAATAAGTTTGTGTTCTGTGTTCTATCCAAATTTGTCTTGTGTGTCCTAATTGTGATATATGTATTTCAAACATTGTTGTGTGTACAATATTGTTGTTTTAATGAAAGAATAATTTAAATCCCTTAAATAATTTTAACTTTGTGCTTTACACAGATGGTTTTTACTTTTCTAATTCTAGTGGAGTTTTAGTATCAGACTATGCAGTTTGTACTGTCTGGAATGTAGAGGAATCTGCTCCTCTACCTGCTGTTTTCTCCCTTCTCTCCTATGATCACCAGCTCCTTTGCCATCTCTTTCGGAACTGGCCCTCCTGCAAGACCAAGCCCCAGAATCAGGAAAGCAGGAGTGGAGACTGGCAGGGTGCACCTTGCACCCAGACCACTACTGGTGCAGCTCTGATGGCCACATTGTTGCCCCAGTGGTCTTGCTACTTCACCTTGCCTCTGTGCTCCATGGATTGTTGCACGTTGGCAAAGGTAAAACAAAAATTGGTTTGCTCCCAAATTCTCCCAGGCAGCCAAAGATTATGGCTTAGCTTGCCCTGTCTGCCAAGCCCACAAAGTGGGTAAACCTGTAAAGACAGTTCCGGCAACCAGACCTCTGCCTTTGAGACCATGTCTGAATTTACAAATAGACTTTATTCAATTGCCTAAATGTCAATCTTTTGAATATGTGTTGGTTATCGTTTGCTTGTTTTTAAGATGGGTAAAAGCTTATTCCCTGCAGGAAAGCTGATGCCATCACAGTGGCAAAAAACTTCTAAATCATTACATCCCATTATAGGGAATACATTTTGTGATTTCCAGTGATAAAGGTACCCACTTTACTGGACAAATTGTTTAACAAAAACTGTCAAAGAACTACTCTATCAGACAAGCACCGCACTGCGCACGACACCTGGAGAGCTCAGGAGCAGGAAAGAAATTAAACGGGATTTTAAAGAACAAACTTGCAAAAATATGTAAAACTCTGGCTTAACATGGGTAGAAGCACTCCCGATTGCCCTAATGAGCATAAGAGTGACTCCTAATCGGAAAACTGGACTCAGTCCACATGAAATTGCATGTGGCCGACCTATGAAATTGTTAAGCAGCCAAAAAATTGACCTGGCTGATGCAACACTTATTAAAGAAAGCATAGTCAAGTATTGTCAGGAACTTATGAGGTGTGTACAGTCTTATCATTATCAGGTTAAGGACGCCTTCCAGGAGGTCCTGACTGTGCCGTGCCATAAACTACAACCAGAAGATTAGGTTTGCGTGAAGGTTCACCAGTGGAAGACTGCCCTGGAACCCAGGTGAAAGGGTCCCTACCAAGTCCTTCTGACCACCCATACTGCTGTAAAGTGTGAGGAATTGTCCGCCTGGATTCATGCCTCCCACCGCTAACCGGTTCCAGTGCCTACACAAGTTGGCCCCAACAAAGAGCACTGCAGACCTGGTACCAGAAACCCAGGTCCAGAAGTAGACGGGGATCAGCACAGGCCTGGTACCGTCAATCCAGGCCCAGAAGCAGACGACATCGGACTTCAAGGGAGCCACGCACGTTCACCCCACCGCGAACCGGGTGAACCAGAAGCAGACGACATCTGTGCCCAGGGCAAATGGACTACTACCCCTTTGGGCGACCTGAAGCTTCAACTTCGACTGAGGAAACCTTAGACTGGTGGTGTCCTTTCCCGGAAGGAAGGCCTCGTTTTCTGGCCTGGGTTCTTATGTTTTTACTTTTATTATTTGTTATCTTTCTCTTTTGGTGGTATGGGATGTAAAGGCTGTAGAAACTAACAGCTCTAACACCTTTGTTCATCTTGCATATGAGCTGAAAGCTCGAATGCCAGAATTACATAATACGTCATGTTGGGTGTGTTCCCTAGTCCCAGTAGATAGTCAAAGAAGTCTGCTTATGGTTCCCATTTCCCTTTGTGCAATGAACATGACATGGACCCCATCTTGGAAGGATTCCTCAGGAAATCTAAACATTACTTGGGAAAAGACTGAGATTAAAAATAGAGGATTCCTGAATGTATGGAAAAACCCAGACATTGGTGCCTGATTCTGGTATGCTTGTTGGAATCAGTCAGTGCACTTGACATTTCCCATGTCGGGTCTGCTTATACTCTAACTGAAGATAAATACCAAATTATCAATGGTACAGCTGACTTTCTGATCCCTAGGTGGATGAAAGTAAATATATCGTCCTGCGTACCTTCCTTCACACACACCCATTATAACTGCTCCTCTCTAAATTGTTCTCAGCGCTCTCCTGGACCTAGCAACAAGTCTCTCTGTTTATGCTCTTATGCGAATGGTCCAACCCTACGCATCGGACCGGTGGGAGCCAACCCTTATTTAGAGTGTACTGAGTGTGCGGTAACAAAGCATATTTGACCCTTCCTCCTTCATGGAGTGGATCCTGCTACTTGGCCTGGTTGGAGCCACCTGTTCTTTACCGCCTTCATCTCCCCACTGGAGAGATTAGACATATGAGGGACGCTGAGACAGATGCTAAAGAATCTCGCCCTCCTACCTGGTGGGCTGTGAATGATTGGACAGGTGTTTGTGCGGCATTTCCCAATGCTTGTGGAGGGGCCTTTTATCGAATAGGAGGAGTACTGAGGCTTCAAGGAATTTTGGAAATAATGGCTAATACCACTGCTGATGCTTTAACTGATCTGGCTATCGAGCAGAGAAAGATCCGGCAGATGGTTCTCCAGAATCGCTTAGCACTAGACATTCTACTGGCCTCTCAAGGAGGAACATGCGCCTTGATAGGACAAGAGTGTTGTGTGTGTATATTCCCGACGTTTATAACGCCACTTGGGAAAGAGCGCATCATCTTATGCAGGTAGCAAAAAATCATGGAGGAAAGAAAGGGGATTCTTGGTGAAGCGACCTGTTTAGCTGGTTTCCAAATGTCGGTGGTTGGCTCCATAACTTACTTCGTAGCCCTGTCATTATTATTTGTGGCTTGGTAGTTCTCTATGTCCTAATTCGTTGTGGATGTTGGAGAGGCACTAAGGCGTGCTCCACCAAGCAGTAAATTGTTACAATGTGTCCCAAGAGTCCCTTCACGGTACTCTAGGGACAAAGGGGGGACTGTTAGGCCCTAGAAAATTAGGCTTAGTGCAGTTATGCTAAAGCAGATGTAACAAAGGTTTCTGGGTAGTCCCTGGACAGAACTGGAGATAGGTTCAAGCAGAGATGCACCCTACACGCTTGCTCAAGTTGCAAAATGAGATAAGTAAGAAGCTGCATTTTTGTACCTGCTGTGATGAGGAACAGTTTGTTTTGAGAACTGATAAGGAGACTCCCTGTTTCTGCTCTCCCCCTGTTCGTTCCAAACACCCTGTGTTCTCCTTTGGCCATAACAAACTGTCTCCTTTCTGCCCAGTACCTGTCTTTTGGGCTGATAAGAAATTGCTGATGCATTATGAATTGCTTAAGGCCATGATGTATAGTTGGCCAGGTGTGCATGGATACTAAAAGTTTCTAACCAATAAAGGAGGGTGGGTTGCTTGGGCAAATAGTCTATGACGCGATGGAACTGTCTATATAAGCCTACCTGTTAATGAAATCGTGGCTGGTTCACTTTGGAGACGGGCCGCTCTTTATTGTAAGTGCGCACTATTCAATAAAGAGCTTGTGATTGGATCTTGCTGGTGTTGCCTGTCTCTTTGCGGTTAGACAACGAACAGAGGCCGTCCGGGTTCGAGTCCCCGACATATCTTTTCTTTATTTTTTTATTATTATCTTTACAATAAAAGTGGCTTTTTGCCTTATCCCCCTAATAAGATACTCCTTGCTTTTAATTGCTATAACAGGGTCGCCGTTTTCGGCTTCTAAAGTCAATTTCGGCCATCGCGGCACGAGATGGGCGTTTTCGGGCTTCGGACGTGATTTTCTTGCTCCACGGCCCGGGTCACCGTTTTCGGCTTCTAAAGTCGATTTCGGCCATCGCGGCACGAGATGGGCGTTTTCGGGCTTCGGACGTGATTTTCTCGCTCCGTGGCCTGGGTCACCGTTTTCACCTTCAGAAGTGGACTTCGGCCATCATGGCCCCGAGGAGGATGTTTTCAGGCTCTGGAAGTGATTTTCTTGCTCCGCAGCCCGGGTCACCATTTTCGGCTTCAAAAGTCGATTTCGGCTATCGTGGCCCGAGGGGGGCATTTTCCTGCTCCGGACGTGGATTTCTGGCTCGTCGGCGCCAGTTGCTGTTTTTGGCTTCAAAAGTCGATTTCAGCCATCGTGGCCTGACGAGAGCTTTTTTGGGCTTCAGACGTGGATTTCTGGCTCTGCAGCCCGGGTCGCCGTTTTCATCTTCAAAAGTCGATTTCGGCCATCGCGGCCGAAGTAGGGCGTTTTCAGGCTCCGGACGTGGATTTAGGCTTCCAAAGCCCGTTTCGCCGTTTTCGGCTTCAAAAGTCGATTTCAGCTAACGCAGCTTGAGGAGGGCGTTTTCGCGATCCGAACGTGCATTTTGAACTCTGAAGCCCATGTCGCCGTTTTTGTCTTCAAAAGTCGATTTCGGATATCGTGGCCTGAGAAGGATGTTTTCAGGCTTCGGATGTGGATTTCTGGCTCTGGAGCCGGGGTCGCCGTTTTAAGCATTCAAAAGTCGATTTCGGCCATCACGGCCCGAGGTGGGCATTTTCCAGCTCCAGACGTGGATTTCTGGCTCGGCATGCCGGATCACCGTTTTCGGCTTCAAAAGTCGATTTCGGCCATCGCGGCCCAAGGAGAGCATTTTAGGGCTCCGGACTTGGATTTCTGGCTCCGAACCCCGTGTCGCTGCTTTCGGCTTCAAACATCAATTTAGGCCATCGTGGCCTGAGGAGAGATTTTTCAAGCTCCGGACGTAGATTTCACGTCTGGAGCCCTAAAATTTCCTCTGCGGACCGCAATGGCCGAAATCGACTTTTGAAGCCGAAAACAGCGACTAGCTCTGCGGAGCCAGAAATCCACGTCCGGAGGGAGAAAACGCTCTCCTCGGGCCGCGATGGCCGAAATCGACTTTTGAAGCCAAAAACGGCGACCAGCTCTGCGGAGCCAGAAATCCATGTCCGGAGCCCGAAAAAGCTCTCCTCGGGCCACGATGGACGAAAGCGACTTTTGAAGCCAAAAACGGGGAAACGGGCTTCGGAGGCCAAAATCCACGTCCAGGGCCTGAAAACACCCTCTTCGAGCCGTGATGGCTGAAATTAACATTGAAGGCGAAAACGGCTACCCTGGCCGCCAAGCCAGTAATCCACGTCCGGATCCCGAAAACTCCCCCCTTGGGCCGCCATGGCCGAAATCGACATTTGAATCCGAAAACACCGACCCGGGCTGCGGAAGAAGAAATCCACATCTGGAGCCCTAAAACGTCCTCCTAGGGCCGCGATGGCTGAAATCAACTTTTGAAGCCGAAAACAGCGACCCGGACTGCGGAGCCAGAAGTCCACGTCTGGAGCCCAAAAATGCCCTACTCGTGCCGCGATGGCCGAAATCGACTTTTGAAGACGAAAACGGCTATTCTGGCCGCCGACCTAGTAATCCACGTCCCGAGCCCGAAAATGCTCCCCTCGGGCCACGATGGCAGAAATCGACTTTTGAAGCCGAAAACGGCGACTCGGGAGTCATGGATCAAATACTGTGTTCAGATACAGGATCACACTGTTAATGGGAATAAGGAGGGTGGAATATTGGGAATGCCTTACTTTTGTCAGGGGAGACGAATAGTGGATTTAGCCAATGGGCTTCTATGGGCAAATAACGAAGAGCTAGGGGAAACATGAGTAGAAAAGTTTCCTGGGGGTTGGGCTAAAATAAATTGGTGTGGAAAAATTGATGCTTAGGTTTTAATTTGAGAGCCTGACCCTCCTCCACAGCATCAATACAAGTATCCCCAGGAGGTAGAAGGACTAAAATCTACCATTGAAATTTTGTTAGAACAGGGTGTTATTGTGCAAATGGCTAGCACTAAGAATGCCCCAATTTGGCCTGTACTGAGAGGGGATGGGAAAACCTGGTGAATGACAGTGGATTTTAGAGCATTACATGCAGTAACCCCTGCCACTGCTGCAGTCGAGGCTAAGTACCAAGAAGTAGTTGCTGCAGTAGCTGAAGGAGCACACTGCTTTTCAGTAATGGATTTACCAAATGCCTTTTTTGCCATTCTCTTGTACTCTGGATATGTCTACACTGCCCCCATTTAGCATAAAAAATATGCAAATGAGACAGTGTGGAATATCACTGTGCCTCATTTGCATAATTAATGAGCAGCCGTTTTTGTGCAAGAGTCTTTTGCGCAAAAACGAGTACTGTAGTCTGCCTCTTTTTGTGCAAAAGCCTCTTGCAGAAAAACGGAGCCTCATTAATTATGCAAATGAAGTGTGGCAATATTCCACACTTTGCCTCATTTGCATAATTTTTGCGCAAAATAGCCCCTGAGTTGTGGTACAAATGTGGGTTCTCTTACAGGGGAAGCAGTTCTATTTCACAAGAACACCACAGGGTTTTCATAACACCCCTGCAATTTGTCACTCTCATGTGGTTAAGATGTGGGAAAATTGACACCTGAAGACCAAAAGAGAGTAATTTCCTGTGTTGATGATATACTGGTGCAGGGGGACAAGAGGGAGGAGGTTGGTAGGATAACGGAGAGTGTGTTACAGATCATCCAAAACACTGGATTCAAGGTTAGCTGAGCCAAAGCCCAATTGGTGCAGCAAGAGGTAAAGTATTTAGGGGGGGTCACATTGGGAAAAGAAGGAAGAACCCAAGATGCACAATGGGTGGAACTGATTGGAAAACTTCCTGCCTCTACTGATGTGGAGCCCTTTTGGGAACCCTGACTTTCTCGAAAATTTGATTGAAATGTTTGATGACAAGAGTCGCTCGCTGTATTTTTCCTAAAGAAAGGGCGGCAATTGGAATGGGGACCTGATCAAGCAAATGCCTGTCTATTAAATATAATAACAATAACAATTAGTCTCCTTCCCATTACAAACACCAATGGCTAACAGTTATTTAGTTCCACCCAGATGCTCCTTATCTCAAGGTCCCTACCAGAGTCAGCATTCTATCCTTATCTCCGTATGGAGGTGAGAGGCGAAGGCAGCGTCTAATTACAGATCTCGCGTTGTCAGGCCACAGACTTAGCCTGACTCTTGCGCTCTTGTTAACAAGACCAAGATGGCTGCATACAAATTCCCTTATTCCCTTTTCCTGCCTCCACAGCTAGGAGGGTGATGAAGCACTGGAATGGGTTACCTAGGGAAGTAGTGGAGACTCCATCCTTAGAGGTGTTTAAGTCTCAGCTTGCCAAAGCCCTGGCCGGGTTGATTTAGTTGGAATTGGTCCTGCCTAGATCAGGGGGCTGGACTTGATGACCTTCTGAGGTCTCTTCCAGTTCTATGATTCTAAGGGCATTTTGGGGTGGACAAAACTGTGGAAAGAGTCAAATACAGGGTGGTGGCCCACCCTAAGGGAAGATGTAAAGTGGTGGTCTAATAATTGTTTACGATGTGCTATGGTCAATGCAGACCCATAGGTACAAAATAGCCCCATTACTCACCATAGGGTTGAGGGTCCGTGGGCCTGGTTACAGACAGATTATATCGGACCACTACCAGTTACTCAAAGGACTAACAAGTAATGTTTGGTAATTGGAGATCCATTTACAAAATGGATTGAAGTCATCCCAACAAAGATTAACACAGCTTTGACTACAGCCAGGCAATTGTTTAATGTGTTGTTTAGCCAGTGGGGGCTGCCAACAGGGCCGAATTAAGGGAGGGGGGCTAGCCAGGCAGCTGCCCAGGGCACCAACCTATGGGGGGCCACTTACTACTTCAATCAAGTACTCCCCATAGGTTGGCACCCGGGGGCGGGGCCATGGCACCCCTTACCATGTCAATCAGGTGACACACGGCTGGAGGCAGGGCTGCGCATGCGACATGCTCGCTGCCCAGGGCACAAGTATGGCTCGGTCCGGCACTGGCTGCCAAAGGAAATTGATTCAGATCAAAGTCCACACTTCATTGGGAAAGCTATGCATGAACTGTGTAAAATGTTAGGCATTAAGCAATGGTTAGATATAGTGGGACACCCCCAATCCTCAGGTTAAGTGGAATGAACTAACCACACTCTAAAGGAAGCTCTGAGAAAAACGGTAAAAGAAAATGGAAAAGATTGGAATGAAAAGCTGCCTATGATTCTAATGGCCCTAACCAGCAAGTCATGGTTACACTCCCTTTGTAGCAATGACAGGAAGGGACATGCGAACACCCCAATAGTGATGGTTAGATGTTGATATTCCAGATGGGTGTTACATGACCAGCAGATCTAGTCTCTTGTAGAGGCATTAACATAAATCTACAATGAAATAGCAGAACAGCTAGAGCCAGAAATCCAAGTCCGGAGCCCGAAAACGCCCCTTCGGGCCGTGTTGGCCGAAATCAACTTTTGAAGCCGAAAACGGCAACCCGTGCTGCGGAGCCAGAAATCCACGTGAGGAGCCTGAAAACATCCTCCTCGAGCCGAGTTGGCCCAAATCGACTTTTGAAGCCGAAAATGGCAAAATGGGCGTCGGAGGCCAAAATCCACATCCGGGGCCCGAAAACGCCCTTTTCAGGCCGTGATGGCCGAAATCAACTTTTGTAGCCGAAAAAGGCGACCCCGGCTGCGTAGCCAGTAATCCATGTCCGGAGCCCGAAAACGCCCTCCTCAAGCCGCGATGGCCGAAATCGACTTTTGAAGCCAAAGACGGTGAAACGGGCTTCGGGGGCCTAAATCCACGTCCGGGGCCCGAAAATGCCCTCTTCGGTCCATGATGGCCAACATCAACTTTTGAAGGCGATAATGGCTACCCTGGCCGCCCAGCCAGAAATCCATGTCCGGAGCCTGAACGGGCCAGGATGGCTGAAATCGACATCGGAAGCCAAAAATGCCGATCCGGGCTGCAGAACCAGAAAAACACGTCTGGAGCCTGAAAATGTCCTCCACGGGCCGCGATGGCCGAAATCGACTTTTGAAGCCGAAAACTGCGACCCGCGCTGCGGAGCAGGAAATCCACGTCCGGAGCCTGAAAAAGCTCTCGAAGTGCCACGATGGCCGAAATCGACTTTTGAAGCCGAAAACGGGCTTCGGAGGCCAAAATGCACGTTGGGAGCCCAAAAGCGCCCTCCTCAAGCCGCAATGGTCAAAATCGCCTTTTGAAGCTGAAAACGGCGAAACGGTCTTGGGAGGCCTAAATCCACATCCGGTGCCCGAAAACGCCGTCTTCGGGCCGTGATGGCCGAAATCGACTTTTGAAGCCGAAAACGGTGACCCCGGCCCCGCGGAGCGAGAAAATCACGTCCGTACCCCGAAAAAGCCCTATTCGGGCCGCGATGGCCGAATGCGACTTTTGAAGCCGAAAACTGCGACCTACGCTGCGAAGCCGGAAATCCACGTCTGGAGCCCAAAAAAGCTCTCCTCGGGTCACGATGGCCGAAATCGACTTTTGAAGGCGAAAACGGCTACCCTGGCTGCCCAGCCAGAAATTAATGTCCGGAGTCCGAAAACGCCCCCCTTGGGCCACGATGGCCGAAATCAACATCTGAAGCCGAAAATGCCGACCCGGGCTGCGGAACCAGAAATTCCCCTTCTGGAGCCCAAAAACGTCCTCCTCGGGCCGCGATGGCCGAAATCGACTTTTAAAGCAGAAAACGGCGACCCAGGCTGCGGAGCGAGAAAATCATGTTCAGAGCCCGAAAACGCCCTACTCGGCCCATTATGGCCGAAATCGACACTTGAAGCCGAAAACTGCGACCCAGGCCACGGAGCGAGAAAATCACGTCTGGAGCCGGAAAATGCCCTACTCGGGACGCGATGGGCGAAATCGACTTTTGAAGCCAAAAACGGCGACCCGGGCTGCCGAGCGAGAAAATCACGTCCGGAGCCTGAAAATGCCCTACTCGGGTCGCGATGGCCGAAATTGACTTTTGAAGCCGAAAATGGTGAAGCCGAAAACTCCCATAGCAGAGTTAGTGGCTTGACAATGCACTGTTACAATGTATGTCTGCAATGTCAATTTCAAGCAGCGCCTTGCACAAGCTTGAGCATGCCTGGGGCACGGGGGGGGGGGGGGGCTGTTTCTGGCTACATAGGATTATATTCATAACAGTTCTAAGTTACATGACCTAATATATATATTCTAAAGGGGCAATAATAATAATAAAGCTAAACATTTAACAATCTTAACAAATAATAATAATAATAAGTACATGTACAAACCTTCTAATTCTGCCAAAGAAGATGCAGCAGCAATTTGGCTATTATGGGAGGCACGTAATAACAGTTACCTCCACTTAGCTACCTGCAAAGAAGAAAAAAAAACTCTCTCTGCAGGAAAAGCTTAACCCAAAAGAAAAAGGGAAAAGAAAACAAAGATTCAGTTTGGCTCCTATGAAACCTGTAAAGAGGTGTTCCTCAAATTAAATGAATATAAGGATTCAGATATGAAACTGCTAAATGTAAAAGCCTCTGCTGCAGAAGCAAAAAGGTAGAAATGTCTGTCCCTCAGTACCCAGACACAGCTAGATTCCCTTAAGGATGGGTACTGAGAGTTAAAGTAGCACTCTCAAAATTTTCAGGGAAATGCTTAAGAAAAAGGACCAGGAGGTGTGGGGTTTAGTGAACAAGTCCACCCTCCTTGCTAAACTGGTAATGGGACAAAGCCTGTGTCCATGGAAAAGGGCCATTCAGCAAGAAAAACAGGATCAGGCCCAGACAAGCAGAAATTAACTCTACAGAGTATGGAAGGAATTGAGCAGTTGTGAAAATGCTAAAATGTTATAGGAAAAGATTTCTTGGTTTCTTTGCAGCCATTCTGAAGGAAAAATGGGCCCTTTTCCAAAAGAGTGTCTGTAAATAATCCAGGCAAATTTGACTAAAGAACTTCAAGAGGGTACTATTGGGAACTTAACTACCCCCAAATGAATAAAAGTGAATGTAATCTTTGTACAGGTATGTAAAAATAGTGTTAGAAATATTCAGCGAATATATGCATGGATCTGTGTGTAAATATAGTGTAAATAGTAGGTAAGGTTTTTAAGATCCAGAACTACTGTTTTGTAGGTTAGTAAACTGTTTTGTATGCTTAAAACAAATTGGTTTGTTTTGCTTTCAGTAAAGCCATTTCATACCAAGTTGTTTAATAAAAGTATAGGAAAACTCAGTGAGCATAAAAGAAATAGTTATACCCGATGCAAAAATTAATATGGCTAAATAACATTATAAACAAAGAATGCACATTTTCCTGTAACATGCAATGTATACTGTAGAAGGGGTAAAAACTGGAAACAAATTAAAATCCTGGGAGGGCTCCAGGAGCCACAACAGGATGTAATTTCCTTTTCAGGTTGCTGTGAGAGAGATCAGGACTTAAAGTAAAAACTGTACATCTCTGGCAAAAGTTATTGTTTCCCTTTTTAAGACAAAGCTACAAACAGCTTTTAATCTAAAAGCAAGCCAGAAAGTGTCTGTGGTGCAAATGCCCTAGCTGGCAGCACCAAAAAAAAATGTTTGCAGGTAAATAAATAGTTTGATTAGCAAACTACCTGAGACCAGAACAAAACGGTGTCTGCATATGGTAAAATTTCACGAAGGTTTTGAACACACTGGCCTCAAGGCTAAGTTGTCTAAATAAAATTGTAGTTACAAAAGTAACTATACATAGAACTTGAATGAATGGATGTATGCATGAATGTTTTATATATATATATAACAGTGAAAAAGGGTTAAGGAGTGTTAGGAATAAGTAGCTAAACAAAGTTGTTTGCTTCTATCTTTTCTTTATTTTTTTATTATTATCTTTACAAAAAAAAGTGGCTTTTTGCCTTATCCCCCTCATAAGATCCTGCTTGCTTTTATTTGGTATAACAGGGTCGCCGTTTTCAGCTTCAAATGTCGATTTCGGCCATCGCGGGACGAGCAGGGCGTTTTCGGGCTCTGGACGTGATTTTCTCGCTCCGCGGCCCGTGTCGCCGTTTGTGGCTTCAAAAGTCGATTTCGGCGATCACGGCCCGAGGGGGGCGTTTTCAGGCTCCGGACGTGGATTTAGGCCTCCGAAGCCCATTTCGCCGTTTTTGGCTTCAAAACTCGATTTCGGCTATCGCAGTTCGAGGAGGACTTTTTCGGGATCCGAACGTGCATTTTGGCCTCCGAAGCCCATGTCGCCGTTTTCGTCTTCAAAAGTCGATTTCGGCTATTGCGGCTCGAGGAGGGCATTTTCGGAATCCGGACGTGATTTTCTCACTCCGCGGCCCGTGTCGCCGTTTTTGGCTTCAAAAGTCGATTTCGGCCATCGCGGGCCGAGGGAGCAGTTTTCAGGCTCCAGACATCGATTTAGGCCCCCAAAGCCCGTTTCGCCGTTTTCGGCTTTAAAAGTCGATTTCAGCTATTGCGGCTCGAGAAGGGCATTTTCGGGATCTGAAAGTACATTTTGTCCTCTGAAGCCCGTGTCGCCATTTTCATCTTCAAAAGTCGATTTCGGCCATCGCGGCCCGAGGGCTGCGTTTTCCAGCTCCAGACATGGGATTTTTGGCTCATTGGCCGGGGTCGCTGTTTTCGGCTTCCAAAATCGATTTCGGCCATCGCAGCCTGAGAAGGGCTTTTTGGGGCTACGGACATGATTATCTTGCTTCGCGACCCGGGTCACCGTTTTCTCCTTCAAAAATCGATTTCGGCCATCGCGGCCCGAGAAGGACGTTTTCGGGCTCCGGACGCGAATTTCAGACTCCGCGGCCCGGATCACCGATTTTGGCTTCAAAAGTCAATTTTGGCCGTCGCGGCACGAGGAGGACGTTTTCGGAATCCGGACGTGAATTTCTGGCTCCGCAGCCCGGGTCGCCGTTTTCGGCTTCAAAAGTCGATTGCGGCCATCGCGGCCCAAGGAGGACGTTTTCGGGCTCCAGACGTGAATTTCTGGCTCCGCAGCCGGAGTCGCCGTTTTTGGCTTCAAAAGTCGATTTCGGCTGTCACGGCCCAAGTAGGGCGTTTTCGGGCTCCGGACGTGGGTTTAGGCCTACGAAGCCAGTTTCATCGTTTTCGGCTTCAAATTCGATTTCTGCTTGAGGAGGGCATATTAGGGCTCCGAATGTGCATTTTGGCCTCTGAAGCCCGTGTAGCCGTCTTCATCTTCAAAAGTTGATTTTGGCCATATTGGCCCGAGGAGAGCTTTTTCGGGCTCCGGATGTGAATTTATTGCTCCGCGGCCCGGGTCGCCGTTTTCGGCTTCAAAAGTCGATTTCAGCCATCGTGGCCCGAGAAGGACGTTTTCAGGCTCGGAACGTGATTTTCTTGCATCCCCGCCCGGGTCGCCGTTTTCACCTTCAAAAGTCGATTTCGGCCATCGTAGCCCAAGGAGGAGGTTTTCGGGCTCCGCGGCCCTTGTCGCCGTTTTCAGCTTCAAAAGTCGATTTCGGGCATCGCGGCCCAAGTAGGGCGTTTTCGGGCTCAGGACGTGATTTTCTCACTCCGCGGCCCGTGTTCCATTTTCATCTTCAAAAGTTGATTTTTGCCATCGCGGCCCGAGGAGGACATTTTCAGGCTAACCCAAACCTTAACCCTAACCCTAACCCTAACCCTAACCCTAACCCTAAACCCTAAACCCTAACCCTAACTCTAACCCTAACCCTAACCCTAACCCTAACCCCTAACCCCTAACCCTAACCCTAACCCTAACCCTAACCCTAACCTTAACCATAACCCTAACCGCTAACCCCTTACCCCAACCCT